>NC_030433.2:18776398-18791398 GCF_001660625.3 Ictalurus punctatus
TTAATTTATGTACAGATTCACTGATGTGTATACATTTACTAATGCACAGATTCACTGATGTGCAGATTCAATAAGGTACAGATTCGCTAATCTGCAGATTTACTAATGTACACATTCACTAATGTATACATTCACTAATGAACAGATTCACTAATGTATACATACATTAATGCACAGATTCACTAATGTATACATTCACTAATGTACAGATTCACTAATGTATACATTCCCTAATGTACAGATTCACTGATGTACAGATTCCCTAATGTACAGATTCACTGATGTACAGATTCACTAATGTATACATTTACTAATGTACAGATTTACTAATGAACAGATTCACTAATGTACAGATTTATTTATAAACAGATTCACTAATGAACAGATTCACTAATGTACACATTCACTAATGAACAGATTCACTAATGTACACATTCACTAATGAACAGATTCACTAATGTACACATTCACTAATGAACAGATTCACTAATGTACACATTCACTAATGTACAGATATACTAATGTACAGATTCACCAATGTATACATTCACTAATGAACAGATTCACTAATGTACACATTCACTAATGAACAGATTCACTAATGTACACATTCACTAATGTACAGATATACTAATGTACAGATTCACCAATGTATACATTCACTAATGAACAGATTCACTAATGTATACATTCACTAATGAACAGATTCACTAATGTATACATTCACCAATGAACAGATTCACTAATGTATACATTCACTAATGAACAGATTCACTAATGTACACATTCACTTATGTACAGATTCAGTAATGAACAGATTCACTAATGTACTGATTCACTAATGTGCAGATTCACAAATGTACAGATTCACTAATGAACAGATTCACTAATGTACACATTCACTAATGTACAGATATACTAATGTACAGATTCACCAATGTATACATTCACTAATGAACAGATTCACTAATGTATACATTCACTAATGAACAGATTCACTAATGAACAGATTCACTAATGTATACATTTACTAATGAACAGATTCACTAATGTATACATTTACTAATGAACAGATTCACTAATGTACACATTCACTAATGTACAGATATACTAATGTACAGATTCACCAATGTATACATTCACTAATGAACAGATTCACTAATGTATACATTCACTAATGAACAGATTCACTAATGTACACATTCACTTATGTACAGATTCAGTAATGAACAGATTCACTAATGTACTGATTCACTAATGTGCAGATTCACAAATGTACAGATTCACTAATGAACAGATTCACTAATGTACACATTCACTAATGTACAGATATACTAATGTACAGATTCACCAATGTATACATTCACTAATGAACAGATTCACTAATGTATACATTCACTAATGAACAGATTCACTAATGAACAGATTCACTAATGTATACATTTACTAATGAACAGATTCACTAATGTATACATTTACTAATGAACAGATTTACTAATGAACAGATTCACTAATGTACAGATTTATTAATGTACACATTCACTAATACATATTTCATCACTGCATTTATGTAGCATATCATCAAATACTACACTACATCTTAAAATACTACACATTACACCCTTAAATACAACAATACATCCTAACATACTACACCACACACTGAAATACTACATTGCATCTTAAATTACTACATTACACCCTAAAATACTACAGTACATCCTACAATACTACACCACACACCTGAAATACCACACTACATTCTTAAATACCATGCTACACCCTAAAATACGTCTTTGCACCCTAAAATGTTATCCTTAAAATGCTACAGTAAGTTGCATCCTACAATACTACACCACACACTGAAATACTACACTGCACATTAAATGCTACAGTATATTCTAGAATACTAACTACCATCTACAATACTACACTACACCCTAAAGTACTACACTACATCCCAAAAAACTCCATTACATCGTGAAATGCTGCACTACATTGTAATATACTACACTACATCCTAAAATGCTATACTGCATCCTAAAATACTGCACTACATCCTAAAATTTTACAGTACACAATAATACATTTAGATTTACATTTATTCATTCAGCAGATGCTTTTATCCAAAGCAACCACCAAATGAGGAAATACAACCAAAGCGATACAATACAAGCAGTGCTACCATGCAAGATTTATAATTGAGTTCTAGAGAAGCAAAGTGTGCAGAGTAGACGTGTAAGAGCCAGAGTAAATTTATTTATTTATTTATTTATTTTAAATAACGTGGGGTTGGCATGTTAATAAACACTACACTACCCCTAATTTACTACATCGCATCCTAAAATACTACAATATACCCTAAAGTATTACACTACACACTGAAGTACTACACAACATCATAAAAAACTACATCTGCACACTACTGTAGAACATTACCATATCACACTACATCCTACTATAACAGTACTACAAACTACTATAGCACACTACAGACTAGAAGAAGAAGTCACATATATATTACAGCACAGTGAAATAATTTTCTTCGCATATCCCACCATTATAGTTAGACATTATACACTACTATAGTGCACTACACACTACAGTAACACACTAGACAATGTCACTACTATAACACACTACACAATCACACTACACACTATTATAACACACTACACAATACTATAGCACTGTACTAACTATTATACTTATATATCATACCCTACTATAGTGTACTACACACTACAGTAACACACTGCACAATCACACTACACACTACTATAACACACTGCAAACTATACACTACTATAGTGCACTACACACTACACAATCACACTACACACTACTATCACACACTACACAATCACAACAGACACTATTATAGCACACTGCAAACTATTATAGTTATATATAATACACTACTATAGTGCACTACACAATCACAAAAGACACTACTATGGCACATTGCAAACTACTATAGTTATATATTATATACTACTATAGTGCACTACGCACTAAATAACACACTACTATAACACACTACACACTACTTAATAACACTACACACTATTATTGCATACTACAACCTACTGCAATACATAAAAGCAATACACACTACACAATCACATTACACAATACTATGGCCCATGACACAATGACACTACACTACTATAACACACTAACACACTATACAGAGCTAAGATCCTTCAGTGGGCTTCGTGCACTGAAAGCCAAAACATAAATCAAACAATGTGAAATGAAATCAAAGTCAAACCAAACACCAAAGAAGATCCAGTGAAATCAAACATCAAAGAAGATCCAGTGAAATCAAACATCAAAGAGGATCAACATGAAAGTAGTTGATCAAATTCCCTCATTTATTAGTCTGACCTGTTCAGTGTGTGCTTTCTGTGTCCATATCCAAGTCACGACCACACGGCTCCCTCACACAAACTGACTGAGAAAATCCCCCACTGCACTGTCTACTCCCCGGACTCCACCCCCTCCACGTCACCAAGGCAACCCCCATACCAGACCCCACCCCCACATCCATCAAAGTCCTACAGTGTTAGCAGGAAAGTCCATTCTTCAGATCTGAACACAGGCTACACACAGACCAGAAGTTTCTCTCTCCCTGTCTCACTCTCCCTGTCCCTGTCTCTCTCTCTCTCTCTCTCTGTTTAAAGTGATCAGTGGGCTGTGTCTTAATCCTTGGTCCCAATTCCATCGGCTTTGTTTCAAATCCTTTCACACTGACCTAAGGTCAACCAGGAAACGACAGCTGGATTTGGAGACCTGTGTGTGTGAGTGTGTGTGTGTGTGTGTGTGTGTGTGTGTGTGTGTGTGTGTGTGTGTGAGTGTGTGTGTGTGTGTGTGAGTGTGTGTGTGTGTGTGTGTGTGTGTGTGTGTGTGTGTGTGTGTGTGTGTTTTGTATCAGTTCTACCTGCAGATACACTCACACACAAATTACAAATGCAGCCACTCATGAAGTTTCCATCCTGTCATGACTGGCTGCTTAACAGGGAAAATACAAAGAGAACAGACACACACACACACACACACACACACACACACACACACACACACACACACACACACACACACACACCAGACTGCCTGCTGTGAGTGTGTGAAAGTTACAGGCTCGCTAAAGTAGATCACTGCTGATTCTTAAACACTTAAAATCTTTAACGGTCTTTAAACGGCTCCATGCCAAAACTCCACGTTTACACTCAAACCCACCAAGAGTCATGTTTTACTGTTAAACCTGTTGTCACTGTATTAAATAAAGAATTTACTTAAACATTGAACAAAATACATTAGAAATAAAATAAGGGCTTTAGAAAAATAAGGTATTAAAGAATAAAGCATTAAAATGAAAGGTATTTAATAGCTACAAGTGCAAAAAAAAAAGAAAGAATCCTCAACGTGATAGACATGATTGTGACTCTTCTGACCCTCCACCCTGATTAACCCCCTGTTACCCCCTCTACCTCAAACCCACCCTGGGGGAGATGTGATGGCAGTGATCAAAGCATAAAAGTGTCAATTATGCACAATAATAGCAGCTCTGTGTGATAGAGTCGGTTTCTTCTTACAGCAGTGTGAACTGAAACAATGTGGGGGAGGGACACAGACACACACACACACACACACAGAGAGAGAGAGAGAGAGAGAGAGAGAGAGAGAGAGAGAGAGAGAGAAAAAAAATACTACATTATATCATAAAACACTATACTACAAATAAAGCACTACACTACACCCTAAAACACTACACTACATCATAAAGTACTACACTACAATTAAAATAATACATTTATTTTATACCCCTACATTTATCACACCTTCAAATCCATAAAATTAGACTGAAGTGTTCAAGATTGGGAGCCAGTCATTAGAACCTGCTTAGGGAGTGCAGGTGGAATCTGTCTTATTTATACCCCTCTCATATCTAGTGTCTGGTGTTCCCTCTGTATTTGAGGTATGTGGTGTCATCATGCCAAGATCTAAAGAGTTCTGTAAGGCCTTCAGAAAAAAGGGTGTGGATGAGTTGGGCAAGGGATTAAAAAATATCTCAAAATTATTTGAAATACATCATTCCACTGTAAGGAAAATAACCTGCAAATGGCACAGATCTCAAACAACTGCCAATTTGTCCAGGACTGGCCGTCCCAGCAATTTTCGGCCCAAGAGCAGATCGTCTGATGCAAAAAGAAGTCTCCAAGAACCCCAAAATTTTATCACAGGATCTGCTTGTAAGTCATGCAACTGTTGGTGTCAAAGTGTGTGCTTCTACAATCAGAAAGAGATTGCATACATTTGACCTGCATGGAAGGCGTGCCAGGAAAAAGCCTTTACAAGACTACAGTTTGGCAATGAGCATATAGGCAAAGACCAGGCCTTTTGGAATAAAATGGGCAGTGCATGAAAGAAAGCCCTCAAACATCTTGCAACTGAAAGAATATTGCATAGAAGAGTGGTCAAAAATTCCAGCAAGTCTGGTGGACAATTACACAAAACACGTACAAGAAGTTATTTCTGCTAAAGGGGGCAAAACTAGCTTCTGAGGCCAAGGGTGTACTTACTTTTTCCATAAAGGAATATAGCATCTTTTGATATTTCTGTCGAATAAATGATTGAAAAAGCGAATTTTCAACTTCATTAATAAGCACTGTTTCATAGATGATCAAATATTCGCTTGTCCAAATATTTGAAAAAAGCCAACAGTTTCCATGGGGTGTACATATTTTTTTACACAGCTATATATATATATATATACACACAGTGTAAATACAAACACATGTATACACGTACACATACACACAGATATTCTCTGATCTCCCACTGGTGTTGTGTAGACAAATAGAGAAGATTTGTCATGCACTGTGGGAATTAAATATCTCCAATAATATTGGCACCCTTGGTAAATATCAGCGAAGAATGGTGTAAAAATGTTCTTTATTGTTTAACCTTTTGATCTTTTGTTTAAAAAAAATCACAAAAATCCTCTGCTCTCAAGGATATCAAACAATTACTAACAAAACACAAGTTTACAAAAAAAATGCCTGTTGAGGTCAGAGAATACATGGCAAGGAATCTGAGAACATTCCTCCATACAGAATCTCTCCAGAGAGTTTAAACTCTGGTGGACTCTCCTCTTCAGTTCACCCCACAGGTTTTCTATGGTTTTCAAGTCAGGTGACTGGGGTGGCCATGGCAGGACCTTGATTTTGTGGTCAGTAAACCATTCTTGTGTTGATAACAAACAAAGTGTCCAGGTCCTCTGGCAGAAAAACAGCCCCAAAACATTAAAGAGCCAACACCATATTTAACCGTGGGCATGAGGTACTTTTCCATATGGCTTCCTCTCGGTGTGCGCCAAAACCTCCTCTGGTGTTTATTGCCAAGAAAGCTCTATTTTGGTTTCATCTGACCATAGAACCCGATCCCATTTGAAGTTCCAGTAGTGTCTGGCAAACTGAAGATGTTTGAGTTTGTTTTTGGATGAGAGTAGAGGCTTTTTCTTGAAACCCTTCCAAACAACTTGTGGTGATGTAGGTGACTTCGGATTGTAGTTTTGGAGACTTTCTGACGCCAAGATGCAGCTAACTTCTGCAATTCTCCAGCTGTGATCCTTGGAGATTTTTAGCCACATGAACCTGTGGTGGAAATGGGCATTTTCAATGCTTGTGCTATTTTCTTATAGCCACTTCCTATATTGTGAAGCTCAACAACCTTTTGTCAACAACTATATTCCTTTGTCTAACCCACTGTTATGAATGACTAAAGGAATTTGACCTATGTGTTACCTCATATTTATACCCCTGTAAAACAGGAAGTCATGGTTGAATAATTTCCTGTCCCTAGTCACCCAAGTGTGCTAAATTAATATAAAATATCAATGTGATTATACTTCAAATATATTTTTCTCATGTGAATTCATAGGGCTGCCAATAATAGTTGCACACCTATACCTGAGAAAGATTTTTTTTTTTTTTTTTTTTGGGGGGGGGGGGGGGGGGGGGGGGGAATTGTGTTGAGAGCAGAGTATTTTTAAACAAAAAAAACTATAAAGACAATTTTTCACAGCGTTCTTTGCTCATATTTATCAAGATTGCCAATATTAGTGGAGATCACTGTAAGTGCTGCCCCTGGTATGAGGTGACATCCCCATATTCTGGGGTCTTGTAAAATTTTTACATATTGTAATATACATAAAGGAACATGCCTTCTTTTTTTAAGTCAGAGGTGATCAGGATAAGAGATAACAGGGTAAAAAAATGTTTTTCATGATATTCCTAATGACATCTTAACAAAACAACATCTGAACTGAATTCCCTGCTCATAACTGTCAAAAACCTTTGATTTGATTGGCTGATTGACACTGGAGTGTGATGTTACACACAGAGTTCCTCTTTGAAAACACATACAGATAATTAGCACAATAATTACACCTCCACAAGAGGAAGCTGAGTGAAGCCACTTCCTGTTCCTGTGCTGGTATTTTTCTTTGGACTATTACATTTTGAAAGTGGAGCTTGTCATACTAACAATAAGATTACTAATGTCATATTAGGAGTCGCTGATGAGTGAAACAGAAGCTACACAGGATGACTGACCGTCCTACTGCAGGATACAGGACTGTACCATCACCCACACACCCCTGTGTCTAAGATGGTACAGTTTGGTGTTTCAGTGATAAACTTTAAATGACCTCAGTGATATCACTATAATTATTTTCATATCTGTGCAGCTGTTAATGATAATAACAACCTCAGTGTGTGTGTGTGTGTGTGTGTTTGTGTGTGTGTGTGCGTGCGTGTGTGCGTGCGTGTGTGTGTAGCTTCCATGAGAAGCGTTGGTTGGCCACCCACCTTGAGCAGAAGGGACGTGTTTTGTGTGTGTGTGTGTGTGTGTGTGTGTGTGTGTGAGAGAGAGAGAGAGAGAGAGAGAGTCTTTTTTAACTTATAAAAGTGGAAACTCAGGATTACATCACTTACACACACACACACACACACACACACACACACACACACACACACACACACACACAGGCCTTAATTATATTCAAAGACAAATACATGTGTTTGGGACAGACGTATAATACACACACACAGACACACACACAGACACACACACACCCATGCACAGATTAAATGAGAAACAGCAGAGGTATTACAGTGTGCAGGAAGGACACACAGATGTTTCCAGAGGTTCAGAGGACACACACACACACACACACACACACACACACACACACAGTCCCAAGTGTTGGTGTTTTAAAACAGTAGGAGGAGTTTAGCTGTCCATCAAACAAGGGGAAAATAAAACATAGTAATGAGTGAATGTGTGTGTTTTGATGTCTGTTTAAATAAGTCGAAGACATTTCCGTTTCTCCCGTGGCCTCTGAAGAAGAGGAGACACAAACAAACGTTTAATTTAAAAAACACATTCCAGGGCTTCTGAGTAGAGCAATTGAAAAGTGGTTGCCTTATAATTGTGAGATCGTGAGCTCAAATCCCAGTGATGCCACAGCATACTGTGAGTTGGAGTCTAGAGCCTGACTGTGTTCTCTGGGTGGAAGGGATGGTGTACTGTCTCTCCCTTGTCAATCACAGCTGCGTTAGCCAATCATGCAATTTCCCTCAGGTCCAATAAACAAAATTGTTAGAGCCATCATAGCCTATGGTGTTCACACTCATTCATTAACATCCACAGGAGCCTGACAGACTCTCCTTGATCTGTACTAACACCAGCACCAACAACACTGATATTACAAAGGAATCCGACATGTCTCCCCTACGCTGGTCATTCTAGTCTCACTCATTCCTCAAGAACCTTACAGTCAATGACAAAATAATGCTATTATTAATTTATTCTATGCTACACTTAAATCTAACACTAACCATAACCTCAGAAACTTAAAGGAAACCTTTTGGCTCTTTTTTTTTTTTAAATTCTTGATTCTTATTTATTAATGTTATTTTTGTAGTTAACATAGAAACCATGGGGATGCAGGACGTGTGGCTTACATTTAACCAAACATCTAATTATGGCTTTTTATTCCACCTTTCATGAGATGCCAAGTCAGCACCCCTCCCTCTCTCATTCCCTCCCTTATTCCTTCCCTCGTTCCCTCCATCTGTCCATGACTCCTCTGAACAGAAACAGCACCATAACAGAGATTTCTGTCCTGATACACTGTTAGGAGCTGACAGCAAATGTTGTAATATTGTAATGTAATGTCAGCGAATGTGCCGTGATGTTCCCCATTGTCTCGTTACGTTAATAAATGTCCCTTCGGTACGGTGGCCTGTGAATACAAAACGCATTAGCTAACTTAAGTTAATCAATACAACTTATTAACTAATTAATGCAATGACAAAACCATAAACACAACATTATCTGAAAACAGAAAAGTCCTTATTGAACATCACATGCTTGTTGTCTGCAGTGTGTGTCAGTTTGAGGGAAAGTGGAAAACGGAGAGCTGGAGGATGTTTAAAGAAAGAGGAAATATAAGCCTAAATGAAGCAAGTGATATTTTTATTAATGCTCATTTTTTACCGGTGGTACCCTTATAAAGAAGTATACTTCAAGTTCAATTTATTAAGTAAACTTAAGTAAGTTCAAGTATATTTTCCAAGTATACTTTATGTCGTGAGTATACTAATATCAATGTACTTGTAAGTGTACTATTTCAATACTTCTTGGGACTAAATCGGCCCACTTTTTAGTTTATAAAAGTATACTTTTTAACTGTACTTTAAGTGTAACAGTAGTAAACATTGAATACACAGCTAGTATACTGTGAACTATACTACAAGTGAACTTATAGGTATACTGTTAGTTTACTAGTTTTACACGTCTAGTCCACTTTTTAATTCATAAAAGCACACTCCCGGTAAATTATACTCCCAGTAAACTACTAGTTTAAGAGTTTTTATACTGCAAGTATACTTGTAAGTTGTAACTTAACATCATACTTATAGTTTGCTATTTATTTATTATTTTTGCACTTTAAGTATACTACTAGGTTTCTCTATAGGTATTCATTTTTATACTTGAAATTTACCTTTAACTGTACTTTAAGTAGACTTAGTTACTCCTATGTACACTACCAGTGGACTACACATATAAAAATTCCCATACTGAGGATTAAGAACATATCTTTTTTCTTCATAAATAAAACTTTGTTATGGAAAAATATAACAGCATAACAAGGACAAGTCAAATCGACATCCCAGTTCAAACGAAAACAATCACTTAGTATGAATAACTCCTTCAATAAAGTGTTAATATGCTGTTGTTTTAGATATGCTTCAACTTTGCGACTTTGGGCATTAAGTCACTGAAAATTCATCTAAAGGATGCAGGGCAATTCAGAAGAAATCATTCCTCCTCACTGTAGTAACATAAATAACTTAATTAAATTAAATTGTTTTTGCTAGGCTGACTAGATAGCAGATTCTTTCTTTGTGATAGTCTTTTTTTGTGATACACCGTGTCCAATCAGCAACGCGCATGTGATGGTTAATAAGGACCTCCTGTTTCCATTTTGAGTTCAAGATGATGTGTTTCTGTACTTTTGGTTTATTTGGTTTTGTTGTTTCATTTTCTGAGTTGCTGTTGTGTTTTCTGTGTTGCTGTTGTGTTTTCTGTGTTGCTGTTGTGTTGTCTGAGTTGCCGTTGCATTTTTGGTGTCTTAATGCATTTTGCGCTTCTGTCCTATTAGAGCTGCTACAATATGAACACTGTCTAGCTGTCTTTCACCAAGTAACTGACTTAACCTCCTTTTATCTGTTCATCACAAAGTGAAATTTACACACACACACACACACACACACACACACACACACACACACACACACACACACACACACACGTCACTTTCACACAGTATCATTTTCCAGCAGTTGGTAGTAAACTATAGTCAGTTTAATTTAGGGTTAAACATTTACATATAGCTGGTTAGCTAAGAGTGTCAGAGTAAGAGTAACCCTAACTTTAATTTAGGGTTAAACATTTACATATAGCTGGTTAGCTAAGAGTGTCATTAGATATTGCAGATTTATTGAGTTAAAATAACACTGTTGAAAAAAACCTATATAAAGCATAACAGAAATTCTAATGGTTTCCACTACAAATACCACTACAAACCATCAGGTGACCATTAAAAGCATTACCATTATTGGTACTTAAGGGTTTCCATTAGACATAACATGCCACCAATAGAAGGCAACAAATTTCCAATAAAGACCCACAGGGACTGTTATAGTTTAAATTAAAACCAATACAATTCCCATTATAACCATTAAAACCATGACAAATTCTATGAGGGTTTCTATTGTGTTTTTCAGCAAGGAATTTTTGTACTTCAGTATTTATAGAATAACATACACTAGTTACAGATTTTCACAAGTTCTTACGCACATCTCTGGAAACAGTCTATCATTGCCCCAAAAGCTTGAACATGTTTGGCAGAACCATACACACATTAATCAAATCCTCATTTATTCATTTATCTTCATACAGAGAATTAAATGTAGAGTGAAATGTGTTTAGGGTTTTGTACATTAGAGGTGAACTTTGAGTACTGAGAAACGTGTGTCAGGGTAAGTATGTAAAATGGTGACAATTATTGAATGTTGAAAAGTGAATCTTTTGCATTGATCTCAGAGTGTAGCGTGTGCTGTGTGTGAGTAAATGTCGCCGTGCAGCAGGTTCACATGTAATTAGTACGGTGTACTGTTTTTAGCGATGTACCGTTACAGCCCTGATTTTATGATTCACCAGCTGCTGACCACAAACTGCTTTATTCTCTTATTTATAACATCTTATACAAACTAAGTGATGATCTCAGTTTGGAAAATATACTGACCACAAACAGCTGTTACAGAGAGAGAGAGAGAGAGAGAGAGAGAGAGAGAGAGAGAGAGAGAGAGAGAGAGAGTCAGAGAGAGAGAGTCAGAGAGAGGGGGAGAAAGTCAGAAATTGAGAGGGAGTGAGAGAGAGAGAGTCAGAAAGAGAGAGAGAGTGTCAGAAAGAGAGAGAGAGAGTCAGATAGAGAGAGAGTGTCAGAAAGAGAGAGAGAGAGTCAGAAAGAGAGAGAGAGAGTCAGAAAGAGAGAGAGAGAGTCAGATAGAGAGAGAGTGTCAGAAAGAGAGAGAGAGAGTCAGAAAGAGAGAGAGTGTGTCAGAAAGAGAGAGAGAGAGTCAGAAAGAGAGAGAGTGTGTCAGAAAGAGAGAGAGAGTGTCAGAAAGAGAGAGTCAGAGAGAGTGTGGGGGGGGTCAGAGAGAAAGGGAGAGAGAGGGGGGAGAGATTCAGAGAGAGAGGGAGAAAGAGAGGGGTGGAGAGTCAGAGAGAGAGAGTCAGAAAGAGAATGAGTCAGATAGAGAGAGAGTCAGAGAGAGTCAGAAAGAGAATGAGTCAGACAGAGAGAGAGAGTCAGAGAGAGTGTGAGAGAAGGGGGGAGAGAGTCAGAGAAAAAGGGAGAGAGCAAGGGGGAGGGAGTCAGAGAGAGAGGGAGAAAGAGAGGGGTAGAGAGTCAGAGAGAGAGAGAGAGAGAGTCAGAAAGAGAATGAGTCAGATAGAGAGAGAGAGTCAGAGAGAGTGGGAAAGAGAGAGAGGGGGAGAGAGTTAGAGAGAGAGAGAGGGGGGGGAGAGTTAGAGAGAGAGGGAGAAAGAGAGGGGAGAGCGTCAGAAAGAGATAGAGACTCAGAAAGAGATAGAGACTCAGAAAGAGAGGGAAAGCGTCAGAAAGAGAGAGAGTCAGAAAGAGAGAGAGAGTCAGAAAGAGAGAGAGAGTCAGAAAGAGAGAGAGAGTGTGTCAGAAAGAGAGAGAGAGAGTCAGAAAGAGAGAGAGAGTCAGAAAGAGAGAGAGAGAGTCAGAAAGAGAGAGAGAGTCAGAAAGAGAGAGAGAGTCAGAAAGAGAGAGAGGGAGTCAGAAAGAGAGAGAGAGAGTCAGAAAGAGAGAGAGGGAGTCAGAAAGAGAGAGAGAGAGTCAGAAAGAGAGAGAGAGAGAGTCAGAAAGAGAGAGAGTCAGAAAGAGAGAGAGAGAGAGTCAGAAAGAGAGAGAAAGAGTCAGAAAGAGAGGGAGAGAGTCAGAAAGAGAGAGAGAGAGTCAGAAAGAGAGAGAAAGAGTCAGAAAGAGAGGGAGAGAGTCAGAAAGAGAGAGAGAGTCAGAAAGAGAGAGAGGGAGTCAGAAAGAGAGAGAGTCAGAAAGAGAGAGAAAGAGTCAGAAAGAGAGGGAGAGAGTCATAAAGAGAGAGAGAGTCAGAAAGAGAGAGAGAGAGTGTCAGAAAGAGAGGGAAAGAGTCAGAAAGAGAGAGAGAGAGAGAGTCAGAAAGAGAGGGAGAGAGTCAGAAAGAGAGAGAGAGAGTCAGAAAGAGAGAGAAAGAGTCAGAAAGAGAGGGAGAGAGTCAGAAAGAGAGAGAGAGAGTCATAAAGAGAGAGAGAGAGAGTCATAAAGAGAGAGAGAGTCATAAAGAGAGGGAAAGAGTCAGAAAGAGAGAGAGAGAGAGTCAGAAAGAGAGGGAAAGAGTTCAGTGATAAGCCACAAGCAAGATTTGAACTGAGATTTTCTCGCTTCTATGCAAAATAGGCATGACATGGTAAAGCAACAAATCCAAATGATTGGCTCAAAAGATTCCTCTGGTGGGTGTAGCTAACTAATATAGTTACAGTTACTTCCTTTGCTAATGAAACTAGTACGAAGCCTAGCACATAAAATGTCAATCAAACAACCAATTTTCACACTGATTAGTGCATAATTAATGTTTAACTAGTTCGTTTTAGAAGTTATACTGTGTATAAGTACTACCATTTCCCACTGGAAATTTAAAAAAACAACCCGCTGCACCAGCCACACCCACAAACAACAACACAACAACAACAGCGGTTATTGCACGCCCACAAGCGACTAATTCCAGCCTAATAATGTGAACATAGGGTTAGTGCTCTGGTCCTGTAATACACTTCTCAGTGTGACTGTTGTAGAAGAGACTCTATTGACCACCTTGAGGACATGTGACTATAAAACACCGTCAATTAATCAGTAAATAATGACCGCCCATACAAATATAAACCCAAATATACAGTAAATACATAAATAAATAGCGACTGAAATGATGAAGGAAATAATCGGTAAATAATCATTAGTCATAGTCATAGTAAGTTTTAAAGAAACACATGGTGACATGTATTCCGTTACTCCCCAAGCCTGCTCGTGAAGGGCAGTTGCAGTTGCAGTAGGAGAATGCAAAATGCATTTTCAGAACAAAAGGAGAAAAGAATGAGACCCCCACTTCACTCCACCCTCCCCCACACCATCTCTCCAACCCCCACCCCTCACCCGAACTGCCCCTCACCCACCATCACCCCTCTCCCCTGCCACGAGTTTCCTCTTTGCTCGGACATGCGACTGAACTGCTGCACACACGCTCACACATCACACACACACACGCTTAATTAGCTCACAGTAAATTCACGCATGCTGGAGTGAAAATATCTAACGCATGTCTATAATGGGTTTATGACTGGTCTGATAAAGTGAGAAGACTGATACTCACCGTCTCTCTCTCTCTCCCTGTCTCAGTTTGTCTTTCGTCCCTCGGTATGACGTCGCAGGCTGAGATTTTATCCTGAAAATGTTAGCTCAGTGTGGAAAGATGAGTGTATCTGGAATCAGAGCAGCTGCTTTGGAACAATTGTCTCTCTCCATCTGTCTGTCTCCATTTGTGTGTCTCTCTCTCTGTCCTGGAGTCATTTCACTGAGGTTTCACTCTCCCTTTGTCTATGTCTCTCTCTGTCTTTCGCTCTTTAAATGTTAGTATAATAAGTAAATGTGTACAGATTCTTTTTCGATATGCAGTATATGGACACACACCGTTAGATGTAAATAATCAGACTCACATAGGTTCAAGGTTCTTTACTGTATTGGACAAATACATATTACATACGTGTGACGTAATGTAGTGAAATGTTTTTCCTTAGTTACTC
>NC_030433.2:18796398-18813898 GCF_001660625.3 Ictalurus punctatus
TAGAATGTGTGTGCGTGTGTGTGTGGGTGTGTGCTTTCTCTTCTGAACTCCCACTAGAATTAAATTTCCTGTATTTAACTTCGATGATAACTGAAATGTGAATAAAACTAGCTTTCAGGGTATTTGTTTTTTGTTTCTGTTCTAAAGTGCTGTGGAATTCTGGGCTGTGATTGGTCAGAAGGTGTTGATTAGTTTTCTAAAACAGCAGCTCTGACAATAGTGCAGCTGCAAATCACATATTTCTGTTAATGCAGTCATTATGATATGCTGAACAACTCATTCTCATGGACTCGTATGGCAGACGCTCCACATAATAAATGGATTAAACGTGCCATATTTTTATATGGTGACGATTTCTACAGATGTTTATGTGTTTATTTAACAATTATGGAAGGAGTCTCCAGCACTCCAGATAATCAGAGGTAAAGCTGTAACTAAGTTTTCAGACATGGGAAAGTCTTCAGGACTCAGAATGGTTTGCGGTTTCTCTGTAACATGACAAGCTGCGTCTTTGTGTGTGGTCATATTAACATCAAAGAAGAGAAAAAAGAGTGCATGTGGATAGCTTATATATATATATATATATATATATATATATATATATATATATATATATATATATATTTAGCTTCTATAACGTATGTGAAAACAGGAAGTGACTTGGATCACCAGTGTTCGACAGCATTAAATGTAACCTAAAACGGATAAAAAGTATGATATGCAATTCTTTAATAAACTTTAAAAATGGTAATCATTGTCATTGCTGTGGTATAAGAAGAATAAAACACATGGACCAGCTGTTATAGGAAAATAATCATGTTAGGAGGGATAACAGAACACGCTGCTGCATCACACCACCCTGTCACTCAATATTTTACAATAACAGCAACATACACAGAGCTTCTGTACTTACGGTGTTGTTCAGGTCAGTTAGGAACGCAGTACGGGTTTGTGTCATTAAAACTCAGGTAATATTGATTAATTTATTAAGGTGCAAGACAATATGGCTGACATTTTGCCTAATTTACATCATGGGTAATGTTTCAGTGAGATATTTCAGCTAATCTGTCCGATATATAAATGGTGTTGCTGGGCCATGTTTATGTAAACTGTCCCCTGTCTTCAGGCAGCGCTGTGGTCTTGGTGTCTGATCCATGCAGCTGAGGTCTAACAGTGTACCCTAGTTGACTTTTTTTCCATTATATACTGAACATGTGTGAAGAAAGAATTAAGAAAGACAAGCTACTCCTGCTAAAATAAATAAATAAATAACAATAAAAACCAGCAACGAAATTCTATTGCATTCCATTACAAATACCATTACAAACCATCAGCTAAAACCATTACCATTACTGTTAGTGGTCCTTAACAGTATCCACTAGACATAACATGCCACCAATAGAAGCCACCTATTTACTCCACAAGGACCATTACAGTTTACATAAAAACCAATATAATCCTCATTGTACCCATTACAAATTCTGTTTCTATTGTTTGTTTTGTTGTTGTTGTTGTTGTTGTTGTTTTGTTGCAAGGACAAGCAAAACAAAAGCTTTTTAAATGTGTATATACAATCACACAAATCAATTCTAGTGCTAATCTGGAAGCTATACACTTCTATTACTTGTTTGCTACATTAGCGAATGTCTACATGTGGGGTAAATGGACACTGTGGACATTTTAATTTCAGCTAAACCGCTCCTTTAAGAAATAATGCTAGTAGCACTTTAATGTAGCATGCCGTTGGCTAAAATTGGCTTCGTTCACAGAGACCCGAGGGCAAACTGGAGTAAAAAATTTCCCCTCAAATAGCTAAACGAAGAGCAGTTTCAGTTTCAGCTTTAACCTAAATGTTAATTAATTCAAGCTGTAAAATATTCATCTGCCATAATTAGCCATCCTCTCTGAGTAATTAATTAAATATCAATAAATCGCAGCAGCAGTAATACTAGATTAATGATTTATTAGCATTTACCCTCAGATGTGCAGTCATGATTATCACACAGAAGGTTATTAATGTAGATTTCTTACTTCATTAATGCTAAATATGAATAATTCAACAGCTCGCTGGTGGTTTTGGGAGAATGTTAATGGTACAGCTTCATTGATGTAATTTTTTTCTTCTTCTTCTTCTTACAGACAGTGTGAAGGTTAAACTCTGTCCATGCAAATGTTTGAGATAATCATTAAAACCGTCATCCATGTGGTCATGTGAATTATTAGCGACATGGCGTCAGACACTTTATACAGAACATTTTCCTGTAAGATACAGTAAAACACTGCAGGCTGCATGGCTGTGTGTCCTGAGTGAATATAAAGTCAGATTTTTATTTCTCTGATCTTAGCTGTGATTATAAATTCATTCCCACTGACTTCCCTTTCCCCTTTTTCACACTAACAGCCTCCCAGTGGATGTTTACTCAACTGATTATTTCATTAAATACAATGAGAATTTATCTCAGGCTCAGTTTGGCTGCTTGCTCTCATTTTCTAACAGTTAGCACAGTTAGCAGAGTGTATTTGTGGCCTGTTTTGCCATTGAAATGTTCAAATGCTCAGTTAGTATTATGATGACAGACAGAAACACACAGACAGAACCAGTTAGCAGCATTAGCTGAGTCATAATGTGTACTAGCCAGGCTGAAAGCTAGCAAAACACATGCCTACTGGCTGTCAGCTAGCTCATATTTAAATATCACCTTTGCTAGCTAACTAGCATCCTACTCTATAATTGATTATGTCAAAATGCAGAATGCAGGAGAAAAATATATTTAATTCCCCCATGCAGATGACTGCTAAATCTGCCCCAGGCAATATGAAATCATGTTAATCACGCTAGCGTGTTAATGCTTGCTAGTGTGAGGACTGAGATAACTAAAGCTCAGGTTATTTAAAAGTGTGAATCGTTATCTTACATTAGTGGATCATCAGCATCTGCCAGTATGATTTAGCCAGCTAGCTGTAAACAATGTGTGTTTTAAATCCAGGCTTGGGGAGTAACGGAATACATGTAACGGCATTACGCAATCAAGACACAAAAAACTGGTAACTGTGATCGGTTACAGTTTAAAAAACAAGTCATTTTTAACTGTAAAAAACACAGTACACTTCAAAAAAGTAATCAGAATGCAGGTACATTATTTTTTTAAAAATGGGAATACTATAAGGATGAATTTTTTTTCATTTAGAATGAAAGAAATGAATTTTTTGACATAACTCAATATAGACAGCTGTTTGATTATAGTTCTGGTTCTCTCACATGAGCAACCTTCTGGTGCATGCGCAAATAAATGTTAATTTGGTAGAAATTAAACAAATTGTTCTCTGAAAAGCTTTTGTTAGGTTGACCATGTGTCCTCTTTTTCCCGGACATTTTCTCTTTTTCGGACCTTAAAAAAGCATCTAAATTTGAGAAAAAGTCCGGCATTCGGCTTTAGTTTCATTATGATGTGCTTATGGTCTAATACGGCATGTATGTGTGCGCATAGTTGCATTGTTTTAACCCCTGTCTGTAATTCCCGCCTTCTCACACACCAATTGGTCGATTCGAAAAGGCTTGCAACAACTATTGGGCAAATTCCTGCCTCCCATTACCATTATCCTACTCTCAGCGAGTGCGCGAAGGTGAAGCGCTGTTGTGTACAGCATCAAACACTTACTTAACAATAGCAGCAAATGACAGCTGTCATGAGTCGAAACAATGCCCATGGCCATATAAGGCCATTTTTTATTTCATGTTATCACATTGCTTCGTATTACATGGCCATTCAAATGTGTAAATGATGGCAGAAGGTTCACTCGTGGCATCTGATATTTTATTTTATTCCATGGACATTCAAAAGAATGTAGGAAAAAATGTAAAAACATGGGCAGAGTGAAACCAATTTTATTTATATATATTTATGTGATGCTAATAGTGTGTCTTTTTCAGTGTATTAAAGTCTGCATTCATAGTAACAATGTTTTGAACGCTATTAAGACCGCCCTACCGCCTAAAAAAATAAAAAAAGATGTCCTCTTTTTGGAAACCCAGAATATGGTCACCTTAGCGTTTGGGATGTAATGTTACCCGCATCAGTGACAGTGATCTTTTATTTCTTTATTTTATTAAAACAAATCGAAACATTGAACATGTTTTTAAACTCTAAAATAAGCTCTAAAATAAAACTATTTTAGATCGTATTGCTTTTCTCAGGACTTTATTTACATATGCGACCTTGAAATAATCATAAAATAATCAGTAATTACATTACTTTCATATTGTGATACTTACTTATGTTACTGATGACATTTTTTATGAAGTAATTTGTAATTTTTACATTTTTAAAGTAACCCTCCCAACCCTGTCAAACGGAAAGGACATGTTCCCCACATGCTAATTCTGTTGTTTTGCTCATCATAACTGGACAACAAACTGACTAAATCTGTGTGTAGTTAAATTACAGTTCTCTATAGCAAATTCTATTTGATTATGGCATCACTAACATCTATCACTCTGTCTGCCTCTATGTTTGTCTTTCTCTCTCTGTCTCTCTCTCACAGTTTCCCCTCGACTCAGCACTCTGTGGAAAACAGGATATGCTGAGTGTCTTTTCAGACATAAACAGTGTTTCATTTTAAAAACGTCTAGACGATATTTTTATTAGCACTAATGCTAGTGGGCTAATTAGTGTTTTATTGTTTAACAAGACTGGGATTTTTCCTCTTTGTTTTTCCAGGCTTTTGTTACTGTGTGTGTGTGTGTGTGTGTGTGTGTGTGTGTGTGTGTGTGTGTGTGTGTGTGTGTGTGTGTGTGTGTGTGTGTGTGTGTGTGTGTGTGTGTGGCAAACTGGTAAGTCGTATTGGAGCCATTGTTATTAGCGTATGGTGAGTGAGGGGGCGAGTAGAGGTTGTTAGTGTGATTTGTGACACCACCACAGTGCACAGTCAGGTCTAAAAAAAAAAAAAAACACAACTTCTTTCTGTTATCTGATATAATATCTGAACATTATTACACAATATAAATCCTACAAAGCTCATTAGCTTACTTGCTAACAGCTCCAGTTGAATGATTAGAAGTGTCTGACTGAACCGTGTGTCCTGTTTATTCTTACACTTTGATATAACATTAAAATAAAACCATGGTTTATTTCCCAAAATACATGTTTAATATGATTCCATATTATCATTGTTTTTTTTTTTTTAACCACACCCATTAGAAACATAGACACGCCCACCAGCAGGGCTTGTTAAGACACTGTTCAGTCTTTATTACTGTTATTACATTTACAAGATATATATGAATTTTGCATGTTGTTCACCTAAGACTGTAGTCCGACTTCAGTTAAGCGTGTGTAGTTTAGGATTTAATACTGAAATTGTGGACGTCGGTATTCAGACATATTCGTAGAGAAAACAACGGACTTAAGCGCTATTTGGAAGATCTTACATGATCATCGCTTGCGCATTTAATATAATAGAGGACTGAATTTTTTATGGACATAACTATGAATTCATCTAAAATGAGTTGTAAGTGGAGCAGCTGAGTGCTTGGTCAGCTCATCCTTCAAACCATATTCGAAATGAGAATGTCTTTTTTATAGGACAGTGCATTGAATTACCAAACAACATTGCTTTTATTTTATTCAGGGTTCTTAAGCTTATCTGCAAAGAGCCAGTGTGGCTGAAGGCTTTCATTCCAACCAAGCAGTGCCATATCTGATTCCACTTGTTTAATCAGTTCATCTTAGTCTCCAGTCAAGTCTGTGGTATGCCTCCTATTTTTGGATTGAAAGCTTGCAGCCACACCGGCCTTTTGCGGATAAGAGTGATGACCCCTGTTATTATTAATCTGACAGCTCGATATAGTGAATTAAAAGTGTGATAAATAGCCTACATCCCACTCAAACACAGCCATTTCATAAACTCAATATTTAAAAAAAACAACAACCCCCAAAAAAAAAAAACATTATGAAAAATAATACTACGTGCTGGATCAAGTGCTATTTTATATGCTGCTGAATAATGAGAGCGGAGGCCATATTGTTTAAAAAAAATCTAATTTACAATGAATGCACTTTCATGCAACAAGATGTAGGGAATATACTCCTATTAGGTTTATTTCAACGCTTTCCTGCTTCTCATTAATATATTATTATATTATTCTTTTTTTTATCCTACATTTTTTAACTAACATGGTAGATTTAGCATTGGGGTAACTCAGTGACTTGTATTTCTAGAAGAAAAAAAAAGATTCCTAAAATCAACTTTAACCCTCTCTGACAAGAAGACCATCTGTTGTAGGGTTATTCATAGAACTTCTAAGGTTTTCCACAGATAGACAAAGTGAAGGACCAAGAAAGTGCTAAATTATTATTATTATTATTGCCAGTCAGGTAGTATTCATATAAAATAGCTTGAATTTAATCACAGTTAACATCACACCTAAGTGCGTGACCTACAATAAACTTCTATAACCTTCTTCATCATTCTGATTGAATCAAATGTTCAGCTCGGACTTCTAAAGGTTTAATATTGATGTGGAGCATATTCTTTTAGAAAATGGAACCTCAGAGAACAATAAAGCCTGTAATTAAGGGCAGGGCAAATGAGTTACTCATGAATATCCATGTGGAGACACTCCTCGCATTCAGTCATCTATGCTGGAGTAAATATGGGATTTTGGCTACTATGATTATTTATAGACGTGTTCAGTGGTATTCCCCTGTGTGTGTGTGTGTGTGTGTGTGTGTGTGTGTGTGTGTGTGTGTGTGTCAGGTTTAACCAAATCATTGCACACACAGAGAGAGAGAGAGAGCAAGAGAGAGAGAGAGAGAGAGTTTGGTCAGTGGTTGGAGTGTTGGGTTTCCCGTGAGTGTGTTCTCATCTTTGAAGATTGAAACAGTGCAGTTTTGCCTGAGAACTTTGTGTGTGTGTGTGTATGTGTGTGTGTGTGTGTGTGTGTGTGTGTGTGTGTGTTTATGTGTGTATTGTGATTATTTAACACACTGTATTATTATCATCTCCAAATCCCGTGCACTCCAGTCACAGGGCAGAATAAGTTCTGGTGTGTATTTAAATAATGGTTAGATCTGTAGTTTAAGATGAATAACATTCCAACAATTCATTTCTTTTGATGCTGTTAATAATACTTGGCTGCCATGACTAACCCTTTCTAACCGGTGTATTATTTTTCAGTTATGATAATTAAAGTAATTAAAGGTGTTGTAATGTTTGAGAGGAAAATACTTCAGCATAGGGTTGGACGTTAGGCGGAACATTTTGTTTTAATAATCCCACACTCAAAAAAAAACAAAAACGATTCAGGCCCTTCATAGATATGACACATTTAAGTTTTGTCCACTCTTTCTATAAATGTATCTAATTAGGAATAAGATGTATGTATATTTATCTAGTCCAACATAAAATGTATAAATGAGTATAAAGGTCTATGAGATTTATTTTAATTTGATTAACACAAATTAGTTTCATTTGGGGACGGCCATTTGTGCACATGCGAGACAAATTCAGACACCGCGCTCACTGTGTGCGACCGCCATTTTCTCATGCTGGCTCGGGATATTCATTGTTGGTAAATATTTGTTTTTTTGGAGTTAAGAATTGACCTCGCTGTCAAAGAATGTGTATATCATAATGTTGAGGGAAATATGCAACAGCGTTGAAATTGAATTGTTCCAAGCATCCCTTAAATTCAGACTTGCACAATGTGCAAATTAGCATTGTTGTTGAGTACTCAATTCAACTTCAGAAGTTTGCTAGCCCCCGGGAACAAATATTAGCAATACAGATTGATTTCAGGCTAGCGAGATGTCCGAGTCGAAGGAAGTATGCCTCGTATTTTGCCCCAGCACCTTTTTCCAAGTTGTAACACGAGCTAGCTAGACAGCCACTTGGCTCCTCAACCTCCGTTCTATTATCTAATAACACTTTTTTTATTCTTCTTTTTAGGATCGTGAATGTGGCAGTGTAAAGAATGCAAATTGCAACTAACTAGCAGGTATTTGTTGCTGCAGCATTTTAGACAGTGTGTTTTAGGGGCAGTTATTGCTATCCATGCCCATACCCAGGTTGCCCATGCACATTTAATACATGGCGTAAGCTGCTAAATCTAGTCTGTTTCGAGTTAGACAAGTCATTAGGCCATACATGTACAGTGGTGCTTGAAAGTTTGAAAGAATTTATATATTTCTGCATAAATATCATCATAAAAACATCATCAGATTTTCACACAAGTCCTAAAAGTAAATAAAGAGAACCCTAATAAAAATATTATACTTGGTCATTTATTTATTGAGGAAAATGATCCAATATTACATATCTGGGAGTGGCAAAAGTGTGTGAACTGTGCGACGTTCGCGTCACACCTCCAGGGTTGGGGGTTTGATTCCCGCCTCTGCCCTGTGTGTGTGGAGTTTGCATGTTCTCCCCGTGCTGCGGGGGTTTCCTCCGGGTGCTCCGGTTTCCTCCGCCAGTCCAGAGACATGCATGGTAGGCTGATTGGTGTGTCCAAAGTGTCCGAAGTGTATGAATGGGTGTGTGAATGTGTGATTGTGCCCTGCGATGGATTGGCACCCTGTCCAGGGTGTACCCCGCCTTGTGTCCGATGCTCCCTGGGATGGGCTCCAGGTTCCCCGTGACCCTGTAGGATAAGTGGTATAGAAGATGGATAGATGGATGGAATTAATAACTTGTTTGGTTAAATACTTGTTCAAAGTTCTAAATACAATAAGTCATCAACAAACAGCAAATGTTTATTTAGCGTGTTTATTTAATATTACGGTTGTTTGACAGTAAATAACTGTATTGCACACCTGTTTTTATGTGTTTTAAATAAAAACATCTGAACCAAGTTCGGTCTTTCTTGTCTCTGTATAGGGGGGATAAAATGAGAAGGATTTCTATTTAATAATTTATTCTCCAATTAAATGTTTTAGTTTGAGTTCGACAAGCATAAAAAAAAAAATTCACTGTATAAATATATCCATCTCATTTGAATTCTATTTGATCAAATGAAGTTGGACCAACTGAATTAAAAAAATCTCATTCCATGAATCAGTTTTTGTACGAGTTGGGGCTATACATATTAATTGCACGGAAATCCTGCCCTCAATTAAATTGTGTTCATCCAATGAGTTATTTTTTTGAGTGCAATAAATTACCCCAACAATTAGAGGTGTGTATGCATGTATCTGTCTGTGTGTGTGTGTGTGTGCGCACATGTGAGTGTGAGTGTGACGCAGGTCAACACCAGGGCATTGTGCATTAATAATGAGGACATAAAGGGATGTCACGCTGTGAATCACAGTGAATTGCTTTAACCATGACATCATCAGATATAGGTGTTTCCTAATTCACAGAGTTAGCATGGCAATACATGTTATCATGGGGGATGCTTTGTATTATATAAGAAGTTTTGCTTAGGGCGTTTAATTTAGATTTTTCCATCGAAACTCACATTTACTCACACACACACACACACACACAGTGAGAGGTTGTGATGGTGTGATAGGGAGGCAGATGCTTTAACAGAGGGAGGGAGGAAATCCTCTCTAAATAAAGCACTCACACACACACACACACACACTCACACACACACACACACACACACACTCAAGCTACAGTATTTGCGTCCAAAATAACAGTTATATCAAACTCCAGATGTTTCTGCACACACTGCACAATTAAAAATAATTCTTTAAAATGGTCATTAATGTACTTATTTTTAATTATTAAATCTACATATTGTGTGTTTCTGCACTTGCCATACATAATACACTCAGTTTTGTTTTGTCTCAACTTTAGCTAAAGTTTCTGGTACTTTCCGTCACTAACCATGGCCAAGCTCAGCCTACATCGAAAACGATTAAAGGCTTTTATTGCAGCTCGTCAGCAAACACGTAATAGTCTTACATTCTCACCACCGTCTATTACACACATAACTCTCTGATAATGTTGAAACACTTTAGGTTGTGAACTTCTTGAATTCAGTAAGTGTAACTTGGTCAAAAAAGATCTTGCCAGAAAAGTGCACAGAAGTTTTGAGACGCTCCATGAGTCTGTGGACACAACCTCTGAGGCTGATTAGTAGATTGGACTAAAATGAACCCTACACTAACTCTAGTGAATGACTTAGCAACATATGATCCTTTAATTTCTATATACATGCCCAAAATAGCCTTGATTTCAGTGACAGGGTCAAGGGCCATCCATCCATTTTCCATACCACTCATCCTACAGAGGCTTGCGGCGGAGCCTGGAGCCTATCGCAGGAAACTTGTTTACTGTTTACACCTGATATAATGTAGGTGATAACATGAACTGTTTTGTTGAATCAGTTGTGAATGTTCCACAATATTAAACGTAACTACAGGGTGTCCCAAAATACCCCATACATAGGGGACTATAGTATTGTGCAAAACTCTTCAGAAAGAAAAGCTGTAGAGAAAGACACCTTCAAAAAGAATGAAATTAAGTGTTTCTACATTAAAAAAAACAACACTATAAAGAGCAATGAACAGTAATAAATGAAACAAAGTTAACATTTGGTGTGACAACCATTTGCTTTAGGAAAAGAATTAATAGTCTCAGGTACAATGTGTGCAGTTTTATAAGGAAATGAGCTGTAAGGTTTATTGAGCATCTTACAGAACCAGCCACGGTTCTTCTGGAGACTTTGACTGTCGCACTTGCTTCTTATTTTTGTAGGAAAACCCAGGAGCCTTCATTATGGGTCTGAAAAGTGTCTCTTACATCATTGGTTCCCAAACTTTTCCAGGGTAACGCCCCCCAAATGGCATTTACATTTGACCGAGGCCCCCCTTTTGCAAGATGTCTTTAAAACACATTAAAAATACAGACTTCTGAATATATCTTCCTTTTTTTATTATTAATAATTACATCTTACATCTTTACATTACATTACATTAGGAATTGATTGTGTGTGTGTGGTTGTCTGAGAGTGAAAAAGAGAAAATCATGTATTTATTTATTTTTCACACCAAATTATTGAGGCCCCCCGGGCGCCCCCTGTCTTACATAATATGCTGCTTTCTTTACTGACATACAAACATTTTTTAACTGTAACACTGAATTTTGTGCTGGAAAACAATGTTTTTATTTTGATTCGATAATGTAGAAGTCATAAAATAAAAAGCTATTAAAACACAAGCTTTGTACGAAACATAATAGGGTGCCTAAACTTTTACACAGTACTGTATGTATGTTTGCCAGCACCGGTCGATTGTGTCTTCATCAGTTGATGTTCGTGGATGTCCACTTCTCCACGGTTGGTCTGCAACACTTCCAATCTTCCATTAATAAGTTTGCCGACAGTGTCGTGTGTGATGTGCTGGCTGTGTTTCCTGTTAAAGTCCATCGTAAGCTTGCGACAGCTTCCTGATTCAGCCGTGAGAATGATTTCAATACGTTCTTCTTTTGTCAAAGGCGTTCTGAAATCTGAAAAACAAACATATATAAACTAAGTATAAAACATTTAGGAAGACATTTTGCTAAAACGTGTTAAGGTAAAAGTAAACAGTATGATGTGTCAGTCATTAATAATTTAAAATGGTAATCGTTGGCAATGAGATGTGTTTTGGGGTGGAAACAGTAGCTTTGCGTCGAGCCATATCACACCACTCTGTACTGTTTTATTTCTTTACATTATGTCCTTAAGAAACGTAAACTTTACAGATAATGACATCATGATGAGATGATAATGAATGATTAATCCCAGCCGGAGCTGTGATGTTATCCCTGAGTCTCACTGTTTAATGTGTAACTGTTTCATCATTAATGTGTAATGCTTTCTCCTCTGACTTCCTGTCAATGTCGATTTAAAACCCCGAGGACAAACACAGAGCAGAGAATTTATTAAAAGCACAAACAGACCGAAATCTTTTCAGTTTTCAGGCCACACAGCTTCACACATGTTGATAATGTTCTTACTTTCTCATTTCATCATCATTTTCACAATAAAATAATAATAAAATAAGTTGTATTTCATCTGGATGCAGATTTTCACAGACTCATTTGCGTTGTTTTTTTTTATGTGAAGGATTCCTTTCATTTGCTCTGAATAAAAGACCTGTGTGTGTGTGTGTATGTGTGTGTGTGTGTGTGTGTGTGTGTGTGTGTGTGTGTGTGTGTGTATGTGTGTTTTTGTGTGTGTCTGTGTCTGTGTGTTTCACCGTGTTGGAACCAGTAAAAGGTTCCAGACTGGTGGAAAATCATTTCCTCCTGAAGTGCTGTGTGTGTTACAGGGAATCGTTTCTATTCTGAGCTCAGTGACGTCACACACACACATACACACACACACACACACACACACACACACATACACATACACACACACATACACCATCAATCAGAGCCAAAACGTGTTGGGAACCACCAGGAATAGAACAAACTAGAGAGAGCTTCTTCCTGAAAGAATAACCTACAGGCGGTCATGGACCAAAGCCACACACACACACACACACACACACACACACACACACACACACACACACACATACTGGAAGATATCAATCCCATAATGCACTGCAGTGTGTTATAGAGCTGGTATGAGTTACACGATATAACTATGACTTCCTGTTTTTAAGTGTTCCTTTTTGTCCTCAGCATTATGGACACAAACAAGATTGTAAAAAAAAAAAAAAAATCTAGAAAAATATATATTCTCAAATCAATTTAAAAATTCATGATTTCTGGGAAAACTATTTAAAAAACATCTGATGACTCATCCTGTACGACTCTAGGGTTTGTCCAGGGAAACGCTATAGAATGTTTAGGCCCTGCCCCTGGGGCGGGGTCATGCTATAGAGTAGCAGCTTGTTAGCAGTAAACATGGGTTCTGCACGTTTTTGGCTTAAATGACACTATTCCCTTTTCCAGGCATTGCTTGGTGGAGAAAAAAAAAGTTGGAGCTTATTAATTTGGAAGAGGGTGAAGTATGTGTGAGTTGGGGGGTTTTGTGAAGTTTTGGCACTTTCCAGAGGAGTGTTTTACCACCTTGAGGCTGTTCACTGCCAGAATGTCCCTACTTCAGATCGATGAAGAACATTCTCTTGTCTTTATACACCATTAGAGCTTCTCTATCGGTAAGTAATATTTTATCTACAACTCGAACGCGTCAAGTGCCTCCCAGTGATACCAGAGCTCCTTATGCTTGGCCTCAGCTCAGATATTTACAGCGTAATTCCAAAATCACACGCCATCACGGTATTTAGGATATCATCGTGGTCGAAATGGACTGGTATAGGTGAAGGTGTTGGGGAGAAATTCTCCACAGTTGAAGAAGCTGTCGTTAAAGTCTTCACTGTTCTCCATGTTTGGCTAGTTGACCAAGCTACTGTCAAGCTAGTGTATCTCAAATGCCATTGGCTGTCATGTAAATCAGTCAAGAAATTCAACACGCTGATATTCTGACTTCCTGTTTCAAAAGGAATTACATCAACGTACAAAATCAAATCACGGCTGAGCTCTCAAGACATTTCATGGGGACTGTAAAATGTTGAATTATTTCATGTATATGTATATGGAGAATAAACTCGGATTTACACTGACGTCTATGAAGGGAAATTCCACCTCTTTCTTCATTCCTCCCTTTATTTCTCCGTCTCCTGCCAAAATATTTGACCTCATCTCTCTCTCCCTCTTTCTCCCTCTCTCCCTCTTTCTCCCCCTCTCTCTCTTTCTCTCTCCCTCTTTCTCCCTCTCTCCGAGCGTAAAAGTGTACACATGATTCAGAGAGATAATTAGATCCAGGCCGAGGGTCTGATCACAGTGGAGCTCTTTTCTGCACTCAGATTGTTTGAATTAGTGCAATTGCGTTATTTTCAGGCCGAATTGTGCCAGAGTGATGTCACATCACGCCACAACGGTCTCCTGATGACATCACACAGTGATATCACCCAGACGGGTGTGGTGTTAGAGAGATTCTGAAATCCATACATATGGAGAGAGAGAGAGAGAGAGACAGAGAGAGAGAGAGGGACAGAAAGAAAGTAACCGTGTTTAAACCACTTTTACACAATTAATCTATCTATCAATGACTCACTCACTCATTGGTGGCCCCAAACTGATCAAAAATATTTAGTTTTCAGTCCAGCGATCTGAATATTATCAAAGAATTATTGCTGCTGGCTTGATCTAGTTCAATGCTTTGTTGAAATAGTGCTTTGATTCGTTCAGCTGTATGTCAATCACACGTGGCTTGTGTTTATTAGTTTAGGTTTTGGTAATGGGAGGGTTATGATCTCATGCAGGTGCAGTCACATGGCCTTTTGAGATGAGTTAGCTAATTGTCATAATGCTGGATAACAAATTGTGGATAATGCAAAATATAAAAAAAAAAAAAAACTTCAGAAGATGGACTTCTTAAAAGCGAGGACTTACCTTTGTATTTTATTTTAGACTAGTTTCACAGTGGCTTTTGTTTGACTGGACACACTGTTAACAATCCATTGTATTGTAAGACTACATGTTTTGAATGTGACATCAAAAGGAGAACCAACTACACCTGGTTAATCGAGTCTGATTAGGAGTTTTCTGTGTCACTGAAACGTTAAGGACCGTCACTAAAGTGCAGTAAAAAGAAAAGTGTGAAAGATTTGATGTTGACCTGATTTCAGTCACGTCAACCTATAAAATCCAAGCCACTCCAACCAACTACTGCCTGTGTAGACAACCTGACCATAGCTGAGTTTTTCAGTTGGAAAGAATTAGAATTAAATAAAATCATTAAAAATGTAGCTCCAAAACTAGTCGAACAACAGCATGTGCCTTCTAAAACACCCATTATTTGGGCATATTTAACCTCATTTAATAAACATTAATGAACATGTAATGAATTTGAATTGAATAATTATAATTAAGCAGTATCGCACAAGGAAGAGCTGGGGTAGTCCTACGAGTATCGGCTCGGCTGTGATCCTGCCGAGGTAATCCCAACCTTGCTGATATTCACTACAACAACCCAGTTGTGAGTGTGAGTGAGTGAGTGTTGCTTTTATTCAACAGTCCTATTCACCTTATATCCAGCGGACTCTGTCTGTCTGAAGGTTTCTGATTAGTCATTTCCGTTTATTTCAGCTGACTAGTTTCTATTCATCACAGCATGTATCGACACTGCCATTTAACCTCACGTAGCTAACATCAAAAACAACAGATTCGCAGAAAACCTATACTGTTTGAGCAGTCAGAAGTTTTGTCAATACCTGACACGAAGGAAGGGTTTTGTTTTGGCAATAAACATGGGTACGTGAAGTACCATAAGATCTTCACTCACCTCCTAAACATGAAGACGCTCTTCGGCTTTGGTTAAAAGCTTTGACTCTAAAGAAACCACCGAAGCGACTGAATATTTGCTTTTTTCACTTTGTGGAGAGAACACTATATCCAGAGACGTGTTTTGGCTATGACGCTCCAGTGAAAACTCCATAAGTTCAACTGTGTGAGAACGAAGCTAAATGTTACTGAAATTAGCTAGCGGTTTAATAGCCCAGTGGCCTCCAGTGTCCCTAAACAGCAGCAGCTACAGACAAGGATTGGGTTATTTCAGGAGCTGATTGTCTCTGATATAAACATGAGACTGGGTAGCTAGCGAACTAACATCAGTTCCTTGTGTATAGCTTGCATAGTCAAATAGTTCATAACTCAGAATTCTGAATTAGCAGCTAACAAAATATATTTTAAACTTTAGATTTCTACTTGAGTTTAAGCACAAAAATACTTGGAAATGTGAGTTATTGCAGTTAATGAACAACTTTATTAATGAAACCTGAGTGACTGCAGACATGTGTTAGCTGTTCATTTGGGGGTTTCGTCCAGGTACTCAGGTTTCCTCCCCCAATCTAAAGACATGTATTGTAGGCTGATTGGTGTCTCGAAATTGTCTGTAGTGTGTGAGTGAGTGTGTGAATGTGCCCCACGATGAGTTGGCACCCCATCCAGGGTGTCCTCCACCCGATGCCCCGAGTCCCGTGGCTTCAGGCTCATCCACGATCCTGTGTAAGATAAGTGGTACAGGAAATGTACTTCTGTTACTTTACTACATTCACACGCAAGCGCTTACAAACTGAACTGGAAGTATCAAGCTAATACTTGCTTCCGTATTACAAAATAAGGTGGACAAACAAGAAATTTATATCGAGTTACTGACATTTCAGACGCAATATGGCCAATTGTTTATTTTTGCTCTGTTGGTGAAAATAGTTCCCATAGCTAATGACATAATGAATTTTGTGTCACCACATGCCTTGATCACCCTACATTTTATTTCAAATCCCAGATTTATACTATACGACTACTGCAACGTTTAAACAATTTATGATGTTAGTGACACTACGTATGTGTAATGTAAGGGACCAAAGGAATATTCCTTGCAGAGACTTACCAGCCTGTTGTGTTGTTATAGGAAAATAACCCATGCCAAGGTGCAAAGCAGAGGAGCCTGGTTTATACTTGATTTTATTAGTGATGTTAAACACACCGAGCTCTGTCTCTTAAAACTTTCCGCTGTCGTGTGTCTCAAATTGAAAACTCGGATTGTACATTCAAAATAGTCTCTAATCTAGAAAATTCAGAAGACTGGTACACAAAAACAGGCCTGCATCTGGAATAGGAAAACTGTTTAGTGTAGGTACTGAATAATGGTTTTAAAAAGGATGCGATTGAGACACAGTGCTAGTTTGTTTAGTGGAGGTAGATGGACAGGGATTTATCCATTTTTCACTGCAGAACTCTGCTAGTGCAGCATGTCAGGATGGTGAAAAAGACTCGAATAATATGTACGAATACATTTTAAATGTGGGCTCATCTGAAAGTGGACACCGAAGCGGTTTTCGGTAGGGGTTCCCAAACTTGTAAGTCAAGTTTGGGAACCCCTGCGGTAGTAAGTGTAAGCGTAGTAATGAATTCACCGTAAAGTAAGTGTTACATGGAATTTTGTGTCGCAAAAACACTCAAGAGTGAAATGTACCAGTGCTCTTATAATAAATATGTACTGTAAATTGGAACTCAAATCAAATTAGTGGACCAGAATGAACTGTTGGTTAATTATTAATCATTTCTACCGATAGACAAATAGAAAAATGGTCATCTAGTACAATTAATGTATGAGAATGGCTGAGTAGTTGCTATTATATCATAATGTGACCCCAAGGACTCCATACCAATGGTGAAGCATGGGGGTGGCAGCATCATGCTATTGGGCTAGTTCTCAGCTGGAGACTGGGAGTCTAGTCAAGATAGAAGGAATCTATTTTGACACAAAACCCACAGGACTCTGTTAGACAGCTGAGGATGAAGAGAAATTCAGCAGGGGTGTGTAGACTTTTTATATCCATTGTAATTCTTTAGAGTAGTTGTAGATTTATGTCATGGTGTATGTATAGGGCCCCAACAATGGTTCATGGCCAGGAGTCACCATCCTAAGTGCACCCCTGCTTACACTCAGTCACTTACACACTTCATCACTCACTTACACACTTCATCACTC
>NC_030433.2:18818898-19023898 GCF_001660625.3 Ictalurus punctatus
AAGAACTCTCCAATTTAGGAAACGTCTTAAATCAAGTAACGAACAACACACTGCAATCTGGAACCCTGAAAACCCAAGAGCTCAGCCCTAAAACCAGTCCCCTCTGTCAGCGTGTCCTGGGACTCACTAACACACGAACCCCTAACACACTCAGACCAGCACCGCTCACCAAAGTCTAATCAGAGTCAAGGAAATTACTGAGCAGATGACAAGAGCGTATCTGGAGCACTGGGACAGTCAGACTCAAACCCGGTCCAGATTACACTGCGATCGGGTCCTAAACAGACAGTACGAATTGGCAGAGTATGTCTTCACTGTAAGAGATGTAAAGCAGAGACAGATCCTCACCAAGTACAGGCTGAGTGAGCACAGTCTTGCCATGGAGAACACAGGAGAACCTGATGCCCAGAGAACAGAGACTGTGTGCTCAGTGTATGAGCGGTGAGGTCGAGACAGAGCTGCACTTCCTCCTCCACTGTGAGAAATATCAACACATAAGAAAGACAACATTCCAAAAAAGAGAAAGAGAGAGAGAGAAAGGGGGGGGAGTTAGAATGGGGGAGAGTTAGAGAGAGGGGGGCAAAGGATTTAGAGACACAGTGAGAGAGTTAGAGAGAGAGAGGGGGGGGGGGAGAGTTAGAGAGAGGGGGAGAGAGCGAGAGAGAGTTAGAGAGAGAGAGACACACACACCACTGACACACCACCAACACACACCAACACACCACTAACACACACCAACACACCACCAACACACACCAACATACACCAACACACACCAACACACACCAACATACACCAACACACACCAACACACCACCAACACACACCAACACACCACTAACACACCACTAACACACACCAACACACCACCAACATACACCAACATACACCAACACACACCAACATACACCAACACACACCAACACACCACCAACACACACCAACACACCACTAACACACACCAACACACCACCAACACACCACTAACACACACCAACACACCACTAACACACACCAACACACCACCAACACACACCAACACACCACTAACACACACCAACACACCACTAACACACCAACACACACCAACACACACTAACACACCAACACACCATTAACACACACCAACACACCACTAACACACACCAACACACCACTAACACACACCAACACACCATTAACACACACCAACACACCACTAACACACACCAACACACCATTAACACACACCAACACACCACTAACACACACCAACACACCACTAACACACACCAACACACCACTAACACACACCAACACACCACTAACACACCAACACACACCAACACACACCAACACACCATTAACACACACCAACACACCACTAACACACACCAACACACCACCAACACACACCAACACACCACTAACACACACCAACACACCACCAACACACACCAACACACCACTAACACACACCAACACACCACCAACACACACCAACACACCACTAACACACACCAACACACCACCAACACACACCAACACACCACTAACACACACCAACACACCACCAACACACACCAACACACCACTAACATACACCAACACACCACTAACACACCAACACACACCAACACACCATTAACACACACCAACACACCACCAACACACACTAACACACCAACACACCATTAACACACACCAACACACCACTAACACACACCAACACACCACCAACACACACCAACACACCACTAACACACCAACACACACCAACACACCACTAACACACCAACACACACCAACACACACTAACACACCATTAACACACACCAACACACCACTAACACACACCAACACACACCAACACACCACTAACACACACCAACACACCACCAACACACACCAACACACACCAACACACCACTAACACACACCAACACACACCAACACACACCAACACACCACTAACACACACCAACACACACCAACACACACCAACACACACCAACACACCACTAACACACACCAACACACCACTAACACACACCAACACACCACCAACACACACCAACACACCACTAACACACACCAACACACCACTAACACACCAACACACACCAACACACCACTAACACACACCAACACACCACCAACACACACCAACACACCACTAACACACACCAACACACCACCAACACACACCAACACACCACTAACATACACCAACACACCACTAACACACCAACACACACCAACACACCATTAACACACACCAACACACCACCAACACACACTAACACACCAACACACCATTAACACACACCAACACACCACTAACACACACCAACACACCACTAACACACACCAACACACCACCAACACACACCAACACACCACTAACACACACCAACACACCACCAACACACACCAACACACCACTAACACACACCAACACACCACCAACACACCACCAACACACACCAACACACACCAACACACACCAACACACCACTAACACACACCAACACACACCAACACACACCAACACACCACTAACACACACCAACACACACCAACACACACCAACACACACCAACACACCACTAACACACACCAACACACCACTAACACACACCAACACACCACCAACACACACCAACACACCACTAACACACACCAACACACCACTAACACACCAACACACACCAACACACCACTAACACACACCAACACACCACCAACACACACCAACACACCACTAACATACACCAACACACCACTAACACACCAACACACACCAACACACCATTAACACACACCAACACACCACCAACACACACTAACACACCAACACACCATTAACACACACCAACACACCACTAACACACACCAACACACCACCAACACACACCAACACACCACTAACACACCAACACACACCAACACACCACTAACACACCAACACACACCAACACACACTAACACACCAACACACCATTAACACACACCAACACACCACTAACACACACCAACACACCACCAACACACACCAACACACCACTAACACACACCAACACACCACCAACACACACCAACACACACCAACACACACCAACACACCACTAACACACACCAACACACACCAACACACACCAACACACCACTAACACACACCAACACACACCAACACACACCAACACACACCAACACACCACTAACACACACCAACACACCACTAACACACACCAACACACCACCAACACACACCAACACACCACTAACACACACCAACACACACCAACACACACCGACACACCACCGACACACCACTGACACACACCAACACACCACTAACACACCACTAACACACACCAACACACACCAACACACACTAACACACCACTAACACACACCAACACACACTAACACACCAACACAGTAAAAACTCAGGAACAGAAGGATTTACAAGCCCAATTAGAATGAACCAAATTAACACAAGCTCTGAAAGTAAACTATTTGTCCTAGTGGGAAACCCAAAATAAAGTCCAGAGTAAAATGCAGTGTAACATGTCCTGAACAGACAGTACAGTGTGGAAGAGTGTCTGAGCACGGTGACTGATCCAAAACTGAGAAACACCTTAATGTAGTATAGCCTCAGCAAGCACAGCTTGGCCATGGAGACGGGCGACACAGACGGTCCTGCTGTCCCGAGAGAAGAGACTGTGCCAGCCGTGCGTGCTAAATAAAACAGAGACAGAGCTGCACTTCCTCACCGAACACACGAAATATAACCACATTCGAACCGAATTCTTCACCAAAATGAACAAAATCATCCCCAAATTTATCTGCCTCTCAGACCCCGACAAACTGCCCCACCTACTGGGGGAGCACAGAGAGAGCTGCACACTAGCATCACAGTACACACACACACACACACACACACACACACACACCTGCCACCAGGTGAGGGACAGTGAGGAACAATATATGTCATGCCAATAAAGCAACCTTTTGACTTTGACTTTGAGAGAGAGGGGTTAGCGAGAGAGAGAGTTTTAGAGAGAGAGAGAGAGAGAGAGAGAGAGAGAGAGAGAGAGAGAGAGAGAGAGAGAGAGTTGCTGCTCACACACACACACACACACACACACACACACACACACACACACACACACACACACACGGATGCAGACATGCACAGAGACACATACAGAAACACAGGGACACACACAGATACAAAGAGACACAGACACACACTGACATACACACATGAGACACAGCCAAAAACACAGACACAGGACACAGTACATAATGGGTAATACACACACTCCCTCGCAGTGCATTATGGGTAATCTGTACAGTGTACATCATTTGACCACTAACTAATCAAAATGAATTGTGGGATTTACTGGCTGAGCTGGATTATCAGCAAAACTCCAAAGAAGTGAACTATGTAGTGAACAGTGTGTGTGTGTGTGTGTGTGTGTGTGTGTGTGTGTGTGTGTGTGTGTGTGTGTGTGTGTGTGTGTGGTTTGAGACAGAGGGTTTAAAAAGCAGGAGAGAACACTGAATGTTGCATTTGTCTCAGTGACGCAGGGCTGCTTTACACAAACACACACACACACACACACACACACACACACACACACACACACACACACACACACACACACACACACACACACTGAAGGTCAACACAGGAACCAGGATGAGTTCTTTAGGATAATTTTGTAAGGAGAATGTCACACAGACAGTTCAGTGAAAGAGGTTACGGAGGTCCTGCACTAACATTTATTGTTCCGTTATGAACAAATGACCTCAACAAATGACGCTCACAGTATTGCAGTGTGTGTGTGTGTGTGTGTGTGTGTGTGTGTGTGTGAGAGAGAGAGAGAGAGAGAGAGAGAGAGAGAGAGAGAGAGAGAGAGAAAGAGAAAGAGAGTGAATTAGGCATCGTACATAAAGTTGCATCACCTGTTGGACCAGATGTTTGTGTGTGTGTGTGTGTGTGTGTGTGTGTGTGTGTGTGTGTGTGTGTGTGTGTGTGTGTGTGTGTGTGTGTTTGTGTGTGAATGTGATGAGTCTCTAGTGCTGTTTCCATGCACATATCTCTGTCTTGGTGAATATGTCAAAAAGAAGAAGAAAGTAACACCAGTTCCCTTTACACAGGATTAATGTTTGATAAGTTTACTATGAACACTCTTCCCTCTCTCTTCCCTCTCTCTTCCCTCTCTCTTCCCTCTCTCTTCCCTCTCTCTTCTCTCTCTCTTCTCTCTCTCTTCCCTCTCTCTTCTCTCTCTCTTCCCTCTCTCTTCCCTCTCTCTTCCCTCTCTCTTCCCTCTCTCTTCTCTCTCTCTTCCCTCTCTCTTCTCTCTCTCTTCCCTCTCTCTTCTCTCTCTCTTCTCTCTCTCTTCCCTCTCTCTTCCCTCTCTCTTCTCTCTCTCTTCTCTCTCTCTTCCCTCTCTCTTCTCTCTCTCTTCCCTCTCTCTTCTCTCTCTCTTCTCTCTCTTTTCCCTCTCTCTTCCCTCTCTGTTCCCTCTCTCTTCCCTCTCTCTTCCTTCTCTCTTCCCTTTCTCTTCCCTCTCTCTTCTCTTGTGTGACCACGCTTCCCTCTCTCTTCCCTCTCTCATCCCTTGTGTGAACACTCTTTCCTCTTTGTTCCTCTGTAACTCTTCCCAACCAGGTACAGACAGATAAAGCCCCTCACCGTTTGCACATCTCTTTGTCTCCCCGAACAACATTTGCTCGCATTCCATTACTTCCTGAATACCACACATGGAGTTGGACTTTGATATACTTCCTGTTGCATGCAAATACGCCCTTCTGCCTAGCCAATCAATAGTTAACCGAGTTAATCGACTGTGTGTCAACTTTGATATATACTCTGCCTTTCTCTGAATACATGAGAGATCTTGCCATTTGAACGTTGTGTGTCTGTGTGTCATCGGGCAACTCTTCAAGCGCTTGGTCCGGGAGGTGGATAGCTGGTCGGGGGCGTCGTGTTCTTGTGTACTTTCACTTTCTCTCTCTGTAAGAATCGTAACCTGAAGATCACAGATCATAACGGTGATGACATCATCAAAAAGCGCCAGTCAAACGCCAATTTTCACCTCACACATTTACAGACAGTGTCCCAAACTACATATTACACCACTGAACCACTTAATTACAATCATATATTAACTAACTATGTGTTTAATAACTAAAACTTCCTGCTCCGCCCACCACGCCAATCTATGGAGACGTTGCTGTAATGATGGAAATGGAGTTAAAAAGCCACTTTAATCATGGTACCTCAAACATACTGAATCTCTCTCTCTCTCTCTCTCTCTCTCTCTCTCTCTCACACACACACACACACACACAGACACACACACACATATGTATAGGAGCATAAAAGAGCCCAAAACCTCTAAATGACTAGCTTCACATGATTCTATTTATTAAAGGCATGAGGGACGTTTTACCCACAATGCCACACTGCACTTGCTGACATCAGCAAAACACACACACACACACACACACACACACACACACACACACACACACACACACACACATTTATTTCAGTGCCTTTTCCCCCTCAAACACACTTTAAAGCACAGTAGGATAAAAGAGAAGAAAACAGAGCGGTTTATTTTTACACACAGCTCCACGAGTCACAGAACAATAATAAACTTGTTTGTCTAAAGACATAAAATCTATAAATTATATAAAGTGAATTACCAAGCTGTGGTTCGTATGTGTGTGTGTGTGTGTGTGTGTGTGTGTGTGTGTGTGTGTGTGTGTGTGTTCGTTTACATCTTATAAGCAGTGTAAAAACGTAATCCACTAGAGATTCATCCAAGTAAAGCACTAATTAAAATTGTAATCTGATTACTGCATGTAAAAAGTAATCAGATTACTAATCACTTTACTTTCAAGTTACTTTGAAAACCTATCAAACCTACAAAAATACACTACAAAGTGAAACTCATAGTTCATTCAGGAATTTTAGCGAGCGTCGATGTATGACACGATCAGAAAAAGTCGGATTTATCATAAAACTTGCCTCGGGTGTTGTCACTGTTTGTAGGACTACCAGACCGATAAAATATAAAACTTTTCTAACTAGGCTAGTTTGGTGTCGCTAGCCAGGGGGAGACACAGCTAAGCTAAGTTAAGTTTAGCTGCTACAGTGCCATGCAAAGTACGTTATCTTTCCTTCTGCTCTGCTCATATCATGTTCATGTAAAGTGGAACTCATATCCATTTTCCCCTCACACTGACTGTGAGCTAGCGTTTAGCAGGATTGAGAGACTGTCAGCCAATAAGACACGAGTGTTTCCACGTATTTTCCTGTAAACCCTGTCTGATCGGTCTCGCCTCCGTTCCCTGAAGATATAAAATTACAACACCGCCGTCTTCTTTTACTGACGTTCAGTTACGTAGTGACAAACCGCGCCAAATTATTCAGGGGTAAAGAAAAAATCTTTAGGGATACCGCCCCGAATGCCCAGGCCAGGCCAGGTTACGGCATTATTTATGTCGTAATAATGCAAGATAAATCTGAGAATTAACAAAATACATACAATACGGTTTAATGTCATTTTGCAGTTGGATTCATTTAATTACGAGTCCGAGGACATGAACAGCTTGTCATCCAGGTTGTCATCTAGTAATTACGGTAATTCCCACATGGCATGAATGCAGCCTAAGAATACGGCCTCGTTTATGAATATCTCTGTTTTCCCAGTCCACGCTACAATGTGAGAAAATGACGTTTTCAAATGTATCCACTTGGGGGAGAGATTTCGAAAAGCTCGGTTTCTGCTGGACAAAAGCGGCGTCTCAGTGTGGACGGAAGACCAAAACGGAGCAAAAATGATGCGTTTTCAGATTTGCCCGGATTAATGTTAATTAACAGGATATATGTGTGGTACCAACTCCACATTATTACTTATTATTTCATTCTTAATACATACATCTTGTCAAGTACTTAATATTTAAGGTCTCTCTATGTGGTACATTCTTAGAAATAAAGGGCTCTTTAAGGCTTTGTTGGATAATTAAGGTTTCGTAGCTTCCTAAAAGGGTTCTTCGAGTCAACACGCATGATGACACATACTTAGCAAACATTAACTAACGCTAGCGTCAATCCCAGTCATGGTCAAACACTGACATCCACAGCAGTTTTGTGTCCTCATAAAATGTTATTCTTAGAGCATTTATCTAAAAAAAATGTGAAGGTTCCAGTCATGAACTAGTCACACACACGTTTCTGTGTTTCTGAAAGGGGAAGAGGGGGGGGAAAAGAGAAACGCTGAACACCTTTGCAGGAACACAATCTCTAGACCCCTGACGGCAATTACACTCGGAAACTGTTGTATGTTATACAGCCAAACTCAGTGCTCAGTAAAGACCCGGCGATGTTCTCTTAGCTCCGTGCCAAGAAGCCGAAGCGCTCCAAAATATCCCTGATTGCTGCAATTATGGAGTAAAAGGCTGAATTTATTCCAGAACTGAAACTCAATCGAGAGATTCAAGAACGAAAATGTTCCTCGTACTGCTCGTTTGTTGCGTAAACAGAACTATTACCCCGATGTTCCGTTTATTATAAATATCAACAGAAACGTCATAGAAAAAATGCTACGTTTATTTTATTTATGCTAATTAGTGACTGGGAATGTGGAGCAGTTAGCATAATGCTAATGAGATTAGTAATGAGATAAATGTCATAATTCCACTCTGTGATAGTTCATAGAGCGCTGACTAACATTGCTTATAATGCTAAGCACTTATGTTAACAGAATACGATTACGTTTATCGGAATTGTTAGTATTGTTCATTTGAAATACATTTTTGAACGTTGTTGATATTTGCTGTATACTTAAGTCAAAAATTTTATTAAAGAATTATGGGAAGAAGAGTGATGAGATCAAGAGCAGTGTTTACAAACAACTTAATGTTAAAACTCAAAGTTTCTATCTAAAAGTTTTTTTGTTTGTTTGTTTGTTTTTTTTTAAATCCGTGTGTCTTGCGAGCGGTCCTTTTGAATTGATTTGTTTCTAAGAAATCATTTAAACCACTCTCCAAGTCCATTTGAATCGAATTTTGTCTGGCGTCTTTATGGAATTCAATTTGTACCAAAAGTACAGAACATAACTTTTCAAGAAACAAACAAATATATAATGAGAAAGAAGAAAAACGCTCTGAAACGGAAAACTGTGAACTCAGTGGCAAAAATTTAACATAGTCTTCAAGAGTTACTTGAAAACTTACGTTCAATACTTTTGGCACAAATTTAATTCCATACGTCTTGCAAATGTTGATATTATTTCGTGGAGGTTGTTTTTGTTTGTGATTGTTGTTGCCAGATATGCTCGATTTTGCTGCATGTTTTTTTTCAGGTTTTGTGATTTTTTTTGCGGGAAACTACTTGAATTGGCGAAATTGTAATTGCACGGAATTATCTTTCACAGTGATATTTGTTGGTAAACGTGACCTTTTTGATCCATGTTCGACGCACGTGAATCGAAGACGGCTTTGGCTGAATGCGCGTTGTGATGATGTCACATGGTGCGTCTCGGCCCAAATCTCCAGAAAACCTTCGGTAATTTAGACAAATCACGAGCTCTTACATATACTGCAGAGTTTGCTTGATTTTTCTTTAATTTATGCAATTGCAAAATCACAAAATCCTGGAGGGGCTGCTTGATGTTATTAAATATATCAAATACATGAACCTAACGATGCTGTTAATCTCCGATTAGGGCTGTTTGTGTTTGAGTGTTAAGTACTATGTACTACATACTATGTTAAGTAAGGAGGATGTCTGTAGTAGGATAATTATGACCGATTCGCACGTGATGAATAATATATAAATCGCAGAGATAGGAGCGTCTACACGATGTACAATGGATTGTCACATTAATAAATGTATGTTCTACATACACGTCATTTTAATACAAACTGAAGTATAATACGGTGTCTTTCCAGACGCTTGCACATACAATCTGTGAAAAGAAAAGAAAAGTGCTGACCGATTTAGATGGAGCTAAAATCATTCTGCTAATAACACAGTTTTTCTTTCTTTCTTTCTTTATTAGTTAGGAGCTGCTTTTAGTCTTAGCCTTCTTTGTGAACACAGCTCCAGCATTTTAATCTGAGTGAAAAGTTTTAAAGAGCAGCGTAAACTCGCCTCCACTCTTCATCTGTATGGAGAAACGAGGCTGAAACAGTAAAAATGTGGTTTTAAGTGTATAAAATTCCCAGGACCCGCTGCTATAACGTGTGCCGTATCACTTGCGATGTCTGCGTTTGTCATCGAGAATAAAACGTTTCATTAAAGCGACGAGAACGAGGCCACGTTACGGTTTACACATTGAAACCGAAGTGAAAACCGGCAGTTTAACTAAAAGTTGCGATGAAAGTAAAATAAATAAATAAATAAATAAAAATCCAAGGACATGAAGATCAAAGTAAAGACAGAAAGCAAGAAAAAAAGATTTCTGCTGAAGAATTTCAGACATCACTTAGTCATCAGCAAAACTGGAAAATGTGTCACAATAAGAACACACACACACACACACACACACACACACACACACACACACACACACACACACACACACACTCACACACCATCCAAAGAAAACATGGTACCTCCTTGTTTAATTTCAAACTGTAGACGTAGTAGTGGTGTAACAGGGGGATTTGGGGGAATCCCACCATCCATCCCAGAGAGAGCGATAGACAGAGTGAGCGAGAGAGACAGACAGAAAGAGAGAGTGTGAGAGAAACAGAGAGAGAGAGTGAGACAGTGAAAGAAAGTGAGATAGAGAGAGAAAAAGAGACAGAGAGAGAGAGAAAGCGATAGAAAGGTTTGCATCCCTCATTCATTTGCACTCCTCCCTCTGTGCTGTTGCAGTGGTTCTCACACTGTTTCATCACTCTGTGTCTGAGCTCAGTCTAAAACCTGAGTGAGCAGACGGACAGACTGATGGACAGATAAGAGTTTTACAGACAGACGTGTATGGATGGATATATACTTAAACTGATTATGTAGGATATTAATCTTGAATGGTGTAATCGGTCCTGCATGATTTATCTCTGTGTTTATCAGTCACTCAGCTATCGCATTCAGTTAAACCTGTGATGTCACACTACACTCGCTCTGTAATCCCACACTACAGGACAAGAACAATGCTGTGATGTAAAACTTATTGCTATGTTTGCTCACATGGGGAATCTTTTTTTCTTCTGATCAGAGGGTTTTTTTCTTTCCACTTTTGTTTGCGCAGATGTTTAAAATACATGATAGCACATGTCTGAAATCCAACAGACAGTTGCACCAGTAGAATGTAACAAAATGTTGCTGCTTTTAAACCCTTTTCTTACTCTATGGATTTACAATGGTATTATTTCAACAGCATCTAAACTCATAGTAGAATGATGATCTGGCATTGTGTGGACAATTGTCAATTGTTTATTTTAAATTGCAAATGATGCAACAGTTATTTCCAGTTTATTCATTTGATTGGACAAAAGTGCTGATATTTAGTATAACTGGTACATTTCCCTGTTTGTATCACTCCGCTTCTCTCTGTTCGCTAGGTAAAATTCCAAATCTAGCAAGAGTTTGTTGTTACTACACGTTCTATGGGCTGTCGGTTAGCCTGCGAGTTGCGTGGCAATACACAACATAGGCCTGGTCAATATGGCAAAAATATCATATCACAATACTAACAGACATTTCTACCACACATGATTTACATCACAATATATAAGTTTACTAACTACCAGCAACATAGTAAAAAATAAGAATTTAGCTAAACTACACTTTAAAAAATAATAATTTTTACGTCTACAATGTCTATAGAAATAAACTTAAATTTACTTAAAACCTTCCATCCATCCATTTTTCATACGGCTTATCCTACACAGGGTCATGGGGGAGCCTGGAGCCTATCACAGGGGACTCAGGGCACAAGGCAGGGGACACCCTGGATGGTATGTCGACCCATCGTAGGACACAATCACACACACTCTTACACTACAGACAATTTGGAAATGCCAATCATCCTACAACACATTTCTTTGTACAGGGTACCCGGAGAAAATCCCAGAGGCAAGGGGAGATCATACAAACTCCACACACACAAGGCGGAGGTGAACCCCCAACCCCGGAGTTGCAAGGCAAATATGCTAACCACTAAGCCCCCGTGCCCCCCTAGTCAAAACCAAAACCAGTAGTGGTTAAAACGAGCAAAGACTCAGGGACACAGTTAATGTGATCTATGTTCTTCTGTGTAATGATTTACCTCAAGCATTACCTAAACCATAATGGCAAATGGTTTCAAATCTTTTTTCGATGTACATTTGCTAATCATTTCATCTTGAAGTAGCTGAGTAAAGTTCCCTGGCTGTAAAAACAGCCAACATGTTAATTTTATAATACAGTGTACCTCAGTGAGGAGTCTGATGATCATACAGTAGACCACACAAATGATCTTTTCACTCTGGTCCACAAGTAATCAGATAAAGTTATGATAAAATTCTTATTTGGCGCAATTAGTACATTTAAGTCAAACATAGTAGCCATTGACATTTTAAATAGGATACAGAAGAACGTCTACTGGGGAAACCGGCTGCGGGAGTCTGATTTTTAAAAAGATATCACGGAGTGGTGTTTACACGAGTACAGAAATAACCTGCTGAAATCAGATAATAGTGAGCATTATCACATTATCGTGTATACAAACACAGCCAGTGCTTAACTAGTTGTGTGTGTGTGTGTGTTTGGATGTATGTATGTGGAAATACAGGACTGGCACTGGTTACACACTCTTGCTTTCTTTTAGGTTTCTAATTCTGGAGCGACCGTGTGACATCACAGCAAGTCAAGTCCCCCCCTCCCCTCATTCCCTCAGACTTCATGACTTCATGCCTTTATGTTATGTTTGGTGTGTGTCTATGTATGTGTATGTATGTTTGTGAAGACATGCCCCCAACCACATGCCCTATTCTCTATATAGGCCACATAAATACTATCATTGGTCCACGGTGGACGCATAACAAACCACACACCCCATTCACTATATAGGTCACACACATGCCACTGTGGACAGCACGATAGTGTGGTAGCATTTGATCCTGAGCTCTGGTTTCCTCCCATTGTCCAACAACATGCAGATAGGTACAGTAGATTGGCTATAGGACACTGACCTTAGTTGTGAATGAGTGTGTAAATGGAGCGCTGCGATGGACTAGAGTCCCATTCAAGTTGAATTCGCCTTCCACTGTGTCTAGTGTTCCTGGGATCTACTGCACCCAAGACCAGGATAAAACGCTTACTGAAACGCCAGCATTGGTCCATTGTGGATCTGTCTGAAACCACATGCCCTATTCACTATAGTCTATAAGTCACGTAAAGACCACCATCATTCCAATGTGGATGTGTCCCAAAGCGCACACCCTATTCAATATATAGGCCACATAAACGCCATCATCACTCTACTGTAAGTGTGTCCAAACCACATGCTTTATCCATGATATAGTCCACAAAATATCTTTACAGGTAAACCTAGACTATATACATTATTCACCTGTATGTAGGGTGTGGTTTGGGACACATTGTAGTCTCTCTACCATCTCTGACAGGACACACACAGACACACACACACACACACAGACACACACACACACACACACACATGCACACAGGGGCCGGATTGAGGCACTGAGGCCTGGGCAGTATGCCTGGATCCCCCCTCTCTTTCTCCCTCGTTCCCTGGGCCTCTCTTCCTCTAATTGGTCAGACGGGTCATGTGACCAGGAAGTGTGGCTCTATTCCATTTCCCCTCCTGGCTGAGGGAACACGGTGGGCGGCTCTTACACTGCGGGTTAAAAATAACCATATTTAAGGCTGTGGAGGAATCCCGGGCGCGCAGTGGAGGCACAGGCTGCCTCACGACTCCCTCTCACACAAACACACACACACACACACACACACACACACACACACACACACTTTCTCTCCGGATCGGATGGAATGATGTAAACGACGGAGCCACAGTCAGCTTGCTCTGTGTAAACAAGCCAAAAACATGAGGCGCGGTCCTTGCACACTCACACACACACGATGTTCGAAAGCATTACAGTGATGCATTTGTTCTTTCATTCCCATTTTGTTTTAAATTAGGACAGGTCCGAAATACACCGTCACAAACACAAACCATCAACACTACACTGTAGGCCTGTCCCCAACCATACACACTTTTCTCTATACACTACAGTATATAGGCCACAGAACCCCTAATTTTGTCTACCGTATGATAAATTTGGGAGAGCTGTGAGGCAAACAGGTGCACACACACACACACAGACACACAAACACACACACACACACACACACACACACACACACACACACACACACACACACACACACACAGCTTTCACAGACACAATCCCTGAAAACTCTATGCAACTACATGCAAATGAATGGAGGGCAAATCAAAGGAGGAATCACCTGCTCATTTGCATATATTTTGCATATTTCTTCCTGGAACTGGGACTCCTCATTCTCACACACAGACACACACATACACTGGAACTGCTCATTCTCACACACACACACACACACACACACACACACACACACACACCTTTAGACCTTTAAACTTTTATTAGTATTAATAATTATAGTACTTTTAGTTTTATTAGTATTATTAAATGCCCGTTTGCTGAGAGGGTGAGTGAGTGAGGGCCGATGGAATGAAAGAGCCTTAAGTAGTGCACTCAGACTTGGGTGGTGTTGATGTTGGTGTTGGTGTTCAGTGGAAACTCTGACTGTTGCTTTAGTGCACATGTGATAATTTTTTTGTTGTTGTAATAATATTCCCTAAACGTCAGTGATGGTCAGTGATGGTGTTCAGCTTTTCCTCTGTTAAACTTCACCTAAAGCCGAACGAAACGTTTTATTCCGTAGAGCTCTACATCGACTGTGAGAACGAATATAAAAATAAAATATTTGAATAGAGACAGCGTAATGACACAGGGAGAGTGGAAATGAGACAGAACCCTCAGAAAGCATAACATTAACCCAGAACTGAACTCCGCTGGGAACAAAGAACATACCGATCTTTCTACTAATTACTCCTGTGAATAATCTCAAAAATGCAATATTATGAATATACTGTATATTACATTATATTACATTACACATTACATGACATTACATTACATTACATGCTATGGTCTGTCCAAATACTTGATTCTGATTGGCTGGAAGGTGCACATTAAAACCGTTTATACCACAGTCAGATCCAGTCAGTTCCAGCCAACATACAGTTAAACTCTCAGTTTCGTTATTAGCAGAGATGCGGCACAGACGCAGGTAATTCACACACTCACAATCTGTCTCTCTCGCTCTCTAATTTATTTAATATTTATTATAATTCATTCAAATAAATATAATCTTATCACACTACTTTATTCCTGTGTATGATTTAGAGCGATTAATGACCCGTATTTAAAATAACTAAAGGAAAATCACCATTATTTTTATCCTTTCAATGACAGGTTTAACTTCTCAGTGCTGGCAAGTGACCATGGTATAAGTGGGATAATCCACGGCTAGGTGTGCATTACATGATTTTGAGGTGAGTGTTTGCTTCAATATCATGCGTGTTTGGTGCTTTTGTTTATTTGGTAGCTCAGTGGTTAAGATGTGGGACTTCTGACCGGAAGGCCGTGAGTTTCAAATCCCAACACTGCCAAGCTGCCACTGCTGGGCCCTTGAACAAAGCCCTTAACCCTCAACTGCTCAGACGTATAAACGAGATGAATGTAAGTCGCTCTGGATACAGTCATCTGCCAAATGCTGTAAATGTAAATTAAAAACGTGTAACGCACGCCTAGCTGTGGATTATCCCTTACATATTGTACACTTCTATTTGGCATATCCAGAATGTCTGAGTTTAGATTGGTGCAATTAAATAAGCTGTATTTAACAGTTTGACTTCTAACAAAAAAGTGTTTTAATTTCTTGCGTTATTTAGTTATTTATATTTTATTGTTTTTATTCATTCTAGGTTATTTAAGGTCCAATATGGAGCCTAATCATTGGCTCAACTAAGATTTCCTCACTAGTTAACCTGCACTGTGAGCATGACCGGTATTCCCAACATAGTACACTATGTATTAAATATGGAACCATTTGGGACCAAGCTCTCTTCCCATAAGTGCACTACAAATGATGTGTGTTTAAGAAGAACAGTGAGAACGTCTGTAATTTTATTAAGCAAATAATCCTAATGATAAACTAACTCCAGAACAAGATGTGTGTGTGCGATTTTGGCTGCGTGTGTGTAAGAAAAAATCATTTATGTTGATTGAGTCAAACAGACAAGATCCTGAAGGAACAGGATTCATCATGGAGCCATGTTTGCTTTTCATACACACACACACACACACACACACACACACACACACACACACAAGCATATATGGGTGTTTGATTTGTTCACAACCATGACCCATGGCCCATTTCATACACTTTCGAGATGTGCAAGTCTCTACATAATATTTTACAACTTAGCAGATGCTCTGTGTGTGTGTGTGTGTGTGTGTGTGTGTGTGTGTGTTAATATTTACCAAGAATGTTTGCTGAGATTAAACAAGCATGTTTAGTGTCATACATACTTTTAACAACACCCGTGTTATTTCTACAGATAATAATCATTGGCTCATTTAAAAGGCTACATAAAAACATTCTTATATTATATTAACAGTTAGTTCTGGTCCACTAATTTGTTTGGTTGAGTGGCATTCCATGAGCGCCTATATTTCCTATAACCGCACTGGGACGCTTCACTGTGTGTATTTTTCAAAATTACCGCAGATTTGGGCCAAGACGTGTCATGTGACATCTTGCATTCAGCCAAAGCCCTCTTCAATTCACGCGCGTCGAACATGAGTACAACAAAAAAGGTCTCGTTGACCAACAAAATATCACTCTGAAAGTGTGCCAAGCAATTTCCTGAAACGCAAATTTTGAGAGAAAAAGGCAGCAGCAAAATCAAGCATTTTTGGCCGCAACAATCACAAACAACTCCAATAAATCTTATGCTTACTGATTATTGGTCCTTAATGGTATCCACTAGACATAACATACCACCAGTAGAAGGCAACAAATTACCACAAGAGACCCACTGTGACCATTTCAGTTTCCATTAAAACTATTACCATTCCCATTATAACCATTAAAACCATTACAAATTCTGTGAGGGTTACTATTGTTCTTTCAGCAGGGGTTCAGTAGGTTCAAATCTAAAACACACTGTCAAATAACATCAACAACAACAACAACCATTTTAAACAATAATATGATTTCGTCCTGTTCCTATTGATATTTTTCAACGGATCAGGAATGATTGTGGGCGGAGTTTCATGTATAAACATTTCTGATTCGTCACATGACCCACCCCCTCTTACTTGAATCTTTAGCATTTTTAGCTTTTGGCTAATGAGTGCTAATAAAAGTGTGTATCAGAGACCAGAAAGAGAGGAAGCGCTTCAGGTTGTTTGTGTTCACCATCTCGCTGTCACACAGGAACTCTTCAGTTCCTCACAAGGTTCCTTGTTCCTCAGTTTCCATGTTAGTCTGTGCTTGTGTCTTTGTGCTGGGTGTAAATATGTGTGGTTAAAGACAGGGTGTAAGTGTAAGTGTGTATAAGAACCATTAAACTACTCCACTGTGGTGTTTGTTGTAAATCATTAAAAACACTTGCTGTCACTGAATTACTTTTGGAAGACTGTGTCTCAAATCACACGGCAAAAAGAAAAGTGTTCACTGTGCTGTGACCTAGCAGAGACATTCTTTAAGTTCCTTATTCAACCATTTGCTACTCTGATGTTTAAAATGTGTGTGATGTAAACAGCAGTGTGTTGCTAACTGGCTGTTGGTTTTATCATTTTAATTTACAGCTCAGTAACAGTTACAAGTCCCGCCCTTTATGTTTTGTAGTGCATGATGGGAAAAAGTGCCGTAAGTGTCCATCACTCTTTCATCTTTTTTGTAAATAAAGTCCATTATCCAACTCTTTGTACTGTCCTGCGTGTGTATATGTGTGGGTTTTTCTCCACGTAAACACACAACACACTCCTGTTACTGTTAGAAGTGTGTGATCTGAGACATAGCCCTGTTTAAGTGTTCATTCTAGTGTTCCCTACTTTATACACGCTCCTAGTTCCCTAGTTTCCATCTTGTCTTGTCCTCACGTCTTCTGTTGTTCAGATCCAGAAGTAATGGCACCTTTGATAAAGATGGTCAAAAAAAAAGTTGTGTGTAATTGATATAATCTCACACTGAGCATATAACATTTAATTGAAGTAAATGTATTATAAGAAAAAAAAAGTGTCCAATTTCTCAAAAACTTCTAGTCTTACTAGATCTCAGGTGTACCCAGTTTCCCTTCATTCCCACACGTTCCCTAGTTTTATGGTACACAGTTCTCTAATCTCAAGTTTCCAGGTGTATACTAATTTCCAGTGTTATTAGGGAACCAAAGCTATCTTCCAGAAACCCTGAACAAATAGTGCACTAGGTAGGTTGTAGGAGTCAATATTTCACTATTTACATGCAGAGTAGGGAGCTGATTTTAGTGCACTAGGAAGGATGTAGGATCTCAATCTCCTGTTTGCATAATTCATAAAAAAAAAATTCAAATAGTGTGATGTCATGTCCTTCGTCCAGGTCTTCCACTCCTAACACTGTTTTAACTGTCGTCACATCTAACACCCAACCCACCTCAGTACGTGATGACTTATCTCTGCAGTAACGAGCTGGACTAACCGGTTACACCGCAGTCTAAGAAAATCAATGAACTGCTCACGTTATGAATGAATAAAGCAATGGAACAAACGCACAAGTGAATAAACGGTTGAGTGTTAAGGTGAGGCTACTGTACACCTTTTGTTCACACACGTGAGAACCACATGCGTAGATATACATTCAGCTCAAAAATGTTGGCACCTTTAAAAAGAACAGGCAAAAAAGATTGTATGAAATAAGCATTACCCACAATTATTCACATTTTCCACTCAAACACATGAAGAGACTCATGTAAGCTTATAGTTTAGAGTGTTGCTGTCCAAAAAAAAAAACCTATGTCAAAAAAATGCATCCAAATAGTCGTCCTTGAAAACACATTTTGAAACTTTGCTGTCACTTTAAAATATACATAGCGTTAAAATAGAATTAAAACACAAATAATAATAAATGTTGTTGTTGTTGTTTTTTTAAAAGTCTGAAACGGGAACTTTAGAAATCTGTCAGGAATTGGGCACACGAATAGTGAGCAGGTTCCAAGTAGAACCATTTTAGAAACCTTAATTATCCAATGAAGCCTTAATGTTAGCTGAATGTTAAACTCCTGACATGTGTATTGCACACTTATCCAGTTCATACTTACACTCTTAGAAAAAAACAGGCTTCTTCTATGGTTTTTTTAAAGGGTGCATTGGATAATTACGGGTTCTTAATTAAGCTTCCAAAGGAGGAAGCCATTTGTAGCCTTTTCTGATAGAAAAATACGTTGTAGTAGGGTTCCACATACGTAGCAGCTACCTAGCAGACAACTGAAAGGTTCTATATTTTGTAAGACTGCATGTCTAGAATAACAAGCTGATTAGAAAGGTTGCACTAAATAAGTTCTTCCTTAGACACAGACATGGCTTTTGATCTTGTCTAAGCCTCACTAGAGTTACAAGAGGTGTCAATCAAGAACAATCAAAGTTGCCAGCACTTGAATATACCACCATAGTTGGTGCAAAAAAACAAACAAACAAAAAATTTTAATTCCACAAACCTAATGTACATTATGGAGATGGATCTCTGGAGATGTTTTAGTTCAGAACCTAGCTGCCTATTCCAGATGGTTAAAACTTTTCTATAGATGAATATACCTGTGAACCTGAGAACTGAAGAGAATGTCTACATGCACAAACCTGAGAATATATAACCCAGGTGTCTGGGTGTTTCAGCTCCCTAATTGACTTATGGACAGTGTATTACACACTGTATTGGCGGCTTCATTGATACCCTATGTAGTGCACATTATTTACCAGCTTAGCAATAGGAATATAAAAGTTACCATGAAGATGTATTTCAGTATCTGAAATATTGTCTATCATCAACTGCCTGTCTTTACTGCTGGAAACCCTGAACATATAGTGCCATACATAGGATGTTGAAGCCAATATTTCCCTCTGTACATGTGGATTAAGGAGCTGAATTTAGTGCACTAGGTAGGCTTTAGGATCCGAATCTTCTTTAATCAAGAAAAATCCATCCATCCATTTTCCGTACAACTTATCCCACACAGGGTCATGGGGTACCTAGAGAGTATCCCAGGGAACTCGGAGACACCCTGGTGCCAACACAATCACACACACTCACACAACAAGGACCACTTGGAAATGCCAGTCAGTCTACAGCGCATGTCTTTGGACGGGGGGAGGAAACTGGAGTACCTGGAGGAAATCAGCAAAGCATGGGGAGAACATTCAAACTCCGCACATATAGGGCAGAGGCGGGATTCGAATCCCCAACCCTGGAGGTGCAAGAGAAATGTGCAAACCACGAAGGCACCGTGACCTCAATCAAGCACTTAAACAGATATTTAAAATATATAGTGTAATCATCACACTCAGAAAGCAGAAAACAGCGCACTAACTATACTTTTCCTTGTCGCTGGGGTGGTACAATCACCAAGAAATGTGTTTACCTTTAAGGATTAAAAATGTTCAGCATGGACAAGTGAACAGACATCTTCTACACGTATCCAACCAAGACATCACAGGAAGAAGATCAGTGCTCAGTGCTCTCCACGAGAGGCTTCAGGTCCTGATGTAGCTGCAGGGGGTGCCAATAATTTTGCAGCTTTGTTTTTTTAAAAAATCCTAAACTTAAGGAAACATTTCAAGTTGTGAAAAAATCATATATATATATATATATATATATATATATATATATATATATATATATATATATATAGAGAGAGAGAGAGAGAGAGAGAGAGAGAGAGAGAGAGAGAGAACTGTACAGCGTGGTCCTGTTGAAGACTGAAGCTTAACTCATAACATAATTGCTGGTTTTATTTGAAGGATGCCAAAAATTATGGATTGTAAATCATTATGGTTGTAAGGGAGAAAGGGATTATATATATATATATATATATATATATATATATATATATATATATATATATATATATATATATATATATATAATTTGTTTCAATAAATCAAATAAAAAACATTTCAAAACGTGTCTCGTTGCTATCACACACACACACACACACACACACAACACGCGCTCTGCCTCTTCATTGGCCTGATGCCCGGGCTTCTCCCTTTTGACGTCACGCACACGCTCACGCTCGCACGCGCACTAGTGGTGTGTTGTTTTCTATTTTTTTCGCATCGGTTGCCGCGCGACGGTGGGGCGTGTCCGGGCTTTAAGAAGCGGAAGAAAAGCCGGAGAGCCTCAGAAAGCGCGAGCGAGTTTAATAACACTCCACCGGTACAGACAGGGACCCGTTAATCCCCCTGTACACACGCATACACAGTTTACACACACACACACGCACGCACGCGCACGCGCGGGCGGGATGAAGCGTACCGGAGTTTAACGCGTTTGGGACTGAACAGAACTTTTCTTGTGGATTTTATAATCAAGGAATTTATCTTCTGGGATTTCTTTAGCGTGTGAACACCTGTACTTTTCCATTAATGAGGTTCGTATCCTAATTATTCACGGAACACTTTCACTTTTCCTCACTTGGACAGAGAGAGAGAGAGAGAGAGAGAGAGAGAGAGAGAGAGAGAGAGAGAGAGATTTGGGTGCTTTTCTTTTTTCTAAAGTACTTTTTCTGAGGATTTACACTCCATGATATATATATATTTCTTTTTTTTAATCTACTGTGTGTTTTAGGCAGCCTCCGACAGATGTGGATGTTATGGCGCTGAGGCGCGCGCTCCTGCCCTCCATCTCCACCTTCTCCACCTCCACCGGAGCTGCTGAGCCGGTCAGTAAACTTCAATCAACTCTATATGTATTATCCACTGCAGTCATTATTACAGCTTCACTACATTTATTTCCCTAATCCCTTGATTTATTATATACTGTAATAATACTGTCTGTTTATTCATTACAGCTTATATACAGTAATAATTATGTTTATTCATTATATACAGTCATCATTACAGTACTAACCTGCACCTTTGCTTGTCACTGGGGTGGAAGCCTTATTTTTTGTAAACCTTTCATGTGTATTTTTCACCAGGAAGTGTGTATATAGTGCTCTTTAAAAAGATTCAAGGTACATAATTGGATCATAAAGAGTTTTTTAGCTTTCAGATATACACTACATGCACCTTTCTCGCTAACAGCTACACACTACATGTGTATGTTTTGAGGTTACTACCCCAGCGACAAGTACAGGTACAGTGTATTATCCTTTTTTTTGCTGAGAGTGTAATAATCGTTTATTATTTATTATATAGCGGACAGTAATGAGCAGTGGCGTATATGTGGCTTTGGATAGTTCAAAGTTCTGAGTTTCCTAAAGGGTTTGTACTCTGAGGACTTTTTGCTAGGGAAAACCTCTGACGTAAGGTTCTCAGGCTTCCCCAGAAGGACACACAGAGGAACCCTTTATAGTTCTAGATTTTTCAAAACTTTTTTATAGCCTATAAGAGTGCAGTCTTTGTTCAGTTTATGACTAAAAAGAGCATGTTACTAAATCTTGATAATAAACTGAACTCAAGCCGGTTGCACCAACACGCTCTCACAGTGTAAACGTCTACAGCCTACCAATTCGTATGATTTTGGACAAATTGTATGAGAAGGCATAGTTTAGAGGAGGCAGAGTTTAGGGCAGGATGAGGGCAGAATCAAGGTGGGGTTATGGCAGAGGCAGGGTGGAGTCCGGGCAGGGTTAGGGTGGGGTTAAAGGTTGTGCCTTTTCTTACAACGTAATTTGTTCAGAATTGAATGATTACGATTACATTACTTTCATTCAAATTCGTACGAGATTTTCATGAGATCATGTACTAAAACCATTCTACAAAACAATTCTACTTCACCCCCAACCATATTAATTACAGCGTTCGATATTGGTCGTTGTGGTCATCTTGGGATTCGTAAATGAACATTATTTGGCATATCTAGTTTATTTTACCGTGATGAATGGTGTATTAATGCTGAAGTGAAAAGGAAACCTCCAGTTTGAAACACATTAAACCTGTTCATATTGAAAGAGTTCATATTCATATATATATTGAAATAATTCTGATGTGTTTAGTGATTCTGGTGTTAATTTGCTGCTTGTAGAGGTGTTTTCCTCACCAACCATTAGAGGCAGAGCGCTTCAATTACAGTGTCATTTAATAGGAGAAAAATGTTCAGTGATCTCAAACATTAAGGATAACAATCAGGTTTCACTCTTATCTCATAAAAAAGGAAAGCCTCACCATTTCCATTTCTATGTTCAACATTATATTAAAGAGAAATCCAGTCAGAAGGTAGTGAAGACACCAGACGCTAGACTTAAATTCCCGGAATGTAACGTAGCTATACAACACAGTTGAGCCGAGTTATGGCAGAGACTCGCTTTGGCTTGTTAGTGGTCTATGAGACGAGGAGCATGATGCCGTTGATGGTGGTATTAGCATGAACGTTGAAGCTGATCTGTTTGAACAGAGTGTACAGATGAGGAGGTGAGAGAGATGCACAGACCAAAGGACTAAAGAGCCGCTGTATCGCTCTCTTTAGGTAGAGATGAAGCAAGGGCTAAATCCCACTGCACCACAATCAGCAGGTGTATGGCATTGTGGCTAACATAAGAAATCATTAACGAACGCGAAACTAGAGCAACGTGATCAAGAAGGAAGTTTAAACTAAAAACTCCAGAATAAATCTTGCCCTCCATTGAAGATAATTATAAAGATTAATATGAATATCATGCAGGATGGATTTGTTGGAAAGTAAATAAAACAGCACATAATATTAAGGAAGGGAATTTGAATCTAAAACATTACCAGGTTATTGTTGCTCAGGATGTAGTGCACTAAAATGTGCTAATAATATAATATGCAAAGTATGTAACACATTTTGTGGTGTTACACACATTGCGTGTGTGTGTGTGTGTGTGTGTGTGTGTGTGTGTGTTAACACAGTACGCCCCAGTTTACTCCATTCTCTTATTAACTATTGATTCTGACTCAGTTATTACACTGTTATAAACTCATTCAAATCAGCTACTGACAATGAAATTAATGTGAATAATTAGTAATATTTCTGGACGATATTTAATTCCGCTTGCTTTACTATTTAGCCAAGGGGGCCACTGTAAAATATTATTTTATTTAGCAAGGAAGGTTGGGAAAAATTGTCTTTATTGTTTAACCTTTGTATCTTTTGTTTAAAAAATTCACAAAAATGCTCTCATGGCTTTCAAACAATTGCAACACAGGCTTATCAAAAATAAATCTTTATTAAAGATAGGTGTGCAACAATTATTGGCATCACTATGAATTCATATATTTGAAGTATATTCCCACTGATATTTTAAGTTTATTTACCACACCTGGGTGACTAGGAACAGGAAATTGTTCAAGCATGACTTCCTATTTCACAGGGGTATAAATATGAGGTAACACATAGGCCAAATTCCCTTAGTCATTCATAACAGGAATATAGTTGTGATGTGCGGCAAAAGGTTGTTGAGCTTCACAAAATAGGAAGTGGCTAGAATAAAATAGCACAAGCATTGAAAATGCCCATTTCCACCATCAGGGCAATAATTAAGAAGTTCCAGTCAACTGGAAATGTTATGAATCAACCTGGAAGAGGACGTGTGTCTAAATTGTCTCAGCACACTGTGAAGAGGACGGTTCGAGCGGCCAAAAAATGTCCAAGGATCATAGCTGAAGAATTTCAGAAGTTAGCTGCATCTTGGGGTCAGAAAGTCTCCAAAACTACAATCCAAAGTCACCTACATCACCACAAGCTGGAAGGGTTTCAAGAAAAAAGCCTCTACTCTCATCCAAAAACAAATTCAAGCGTATTCAAGGTTCTATGGTCAGATGAAACCAAAGTAGAGCTTTTTGGCAATAAACACCAGAGGAGGTTTTGGTGCACACAGAGAGGAAGCCATATGGAAAAGTACCTCATGTCCACGGTTAAATATGGTGTTGGCTCTTTAATGTTTTGGGGCTGTTTTTCTGCCAGAGAACCTGGACATTTTGTTAGGATACATGGCATCATGGACTCTATCAAATATCAACAGATATTAAATGAAAACCTGACTGCCTCTGCCAGAAAGCTTCAAATGGGCCGTGGTTGGATCTTCCAGCAGGACTATGATCCAAAACATACATCAAAATCAACACAAGAATGGTTTACTGACCATAAAATCAAGGTCCCGCCGTGACCATCCCAGTCCCCTGACTTCAAACCCATAGAAAACCCGTGGGGTGAACTGAAGAGGAGAGTCCACCAGCATGGACCTCGAAATGTGAAGGACCTGGAGAGATTCTGTATGGAGGAACGGTCTCAGATCCCTTGCCATGTATTCTCCAACCTCATCAGGCGTTATAGGAGAAGACTCAGAGCTGTTATCTTAGCAAAGGGAGGTATTGATTAAAAGGGTGCCAATAATTGTTGCACACCTATATTTAACAAATATATGTTTTTTTGATAAACCGGGGTTTTTGTATTTTTGTGAATTTACTTTTGTGAATAAAAGATCAAAAGGTTAAACTATAAAGACACTTTTATTTACCAAGGATGCCAATATTAGTGGAGGGCACTGTATATATATATATAAAGATTATATACTGTAATTATATAATATGATTATATAATAATGCAGTCCCTCCAGTATTTCACAAATTCCCGAAAGCAGAAATTAACGCAAAATCAAGCAAACTCTGCAATATTCGGAGGAGCTTGCAATGTTTCAAAATCACCGCAGATTTTCCACAGATTTGGGCCGAGACACTTCATGTGATATCATCACAACACGCGTTCAGCCAAATCCGCCTTCAATTCACGTGCGTTGAACATGAGTACAGCTAAAAACTCTCATTTACCAACAAAGTGCGAAACAATTTTGTGCAATTGCGCCAATTCGTGTAGTTTTCCACGAAAAAAGAACCGGAAAAAACTCCGCAAGTTGCCTCAGAATATTTTGAAGAAAAAAAAGCTGCAGCTTGTCATGTTAAGAAAAAGTGTCAACTTCCCTGTCCTGAAGACCTCCCTATGTAGGAGAACATAACTCTGACTGTCACAAAGCACTGACACCGAAGACTCATTCCGTCAATGATAAGACGTTAATCAGTGCATGTGGAGCGTCCACCTTACAAGTCCCTGTGTATGTTGTTGTAAGTACGCCGTCGTAATAATAAACTGTATTTAATTATGAAAGTGTTACTGAGATGAACAGCAGCTCATAACACCACATGATTCCACACACAGCACACGACACTGTGGGGAAAAATGAAAGTGAATGAGCCGAGAAGCTGAGAGAAAGGCTCGGTTTCTGATTGGCTGTTGGAGGACAGTCCGGTTTAGTGGTCAGTAGTAACACTGGTGTGTTTAAAGAGATATAATAAGAAAAATGTACAGTTATTAATTTACAGTATAATGCCTGCACTAAACTGCTCGTTTCTTTGAATTCATTTCATTTGAATATTTATTTAACAATTAAGTAACTTGTTAAATACAAAATATATTTACAAATGATGTGACTGTGTGAGGTTTGAGTTTAATACTGCTGTAAGTCTGTTTCAGTAAAAGATCAGTTACTACTTCACTCTGTTTTTGACTGATTTGTTATTATAATAGACTCAGGCCTGTTTCTGTCTCAGTCTCACACCTGTCTGTCTATAGTTCAGTCTACCTCTCTCTCTCTCTCTCTCTCTCTCTCTCTCTCTCTCTCTCTCTCTCTCTCTCTCTTTCAGTTCAATGCAGTTTTATTGGCATCAATGCCAAAGTGGTTTTGACTAAGAAATAGTAATCTTTCTCTCTCTCCGTCTCTCTCTCTCGTCCTCTCGCTCTGTCTATCGCTCCGTCTCTCTCTCTCTCTCTCTCTTACTCACACTCTGTCACGCTTTCCATTTTAAAGTAAAAGCAACAAGCTGACCAGTGTTTCTCTCACAACTCCATTACATTTTTACATATCATCACTAAAGGTCCCCTTACTGCACAAATGTGTTATAACAGGGTAATACCACGTGAATAAAATGTAGTTGCACTGTAGGAAATAAAACACGTGACAACACGTGTAAAAGACTGAAATTAAACCCGACCAAATAAAGTTACTGTATAAAAATGCATTTCTCACCGTGTGTGATTAAGCAGAATCACTCACACACAGACACGCACACACACGCACGCACGCACGCACACACACACGCACACACACACACGCGCACGCGCGCACACACACACACGCACACACACACAAATATGGAGGAATTTTGCAAGTCAAAAACTGTCAGTTAATTAGGGCCTAAGCTTTTAATCTTTCAGAAACGAGTTTAAAACTCTGAGAAGCGTCTCAACATGTTTACGTTCGGTGTAAATATGAGATCACGAACATTTTATATTTAAATATCTTCATCTTTTTAACAAATGAAATGTTTCATAAAAACCCGACTTGTGTGTGTGTGTGTGTATATGTGTAGCATTTCATGTCCTTATATTGTCCTTATTTCTTTCTTTCTCTCTATTTATATTTATATATATGCGTATGTGCATGTGTTCGGGCTAAGAGATGGAAGGAGGAAATGTCTCATCCGAAGAACTTTGACAACGTCATGACTAAAAAAGAGCCAGAGGAATTTGAGCTGCTCGACTACGACTTCATCCTCTCCAACAGCATCATGCAGCAGCAACAACAGCAACAACTGCAACAGCAACAGCAGCAGCAGCAGCAGCAGCAGCAGGGTCGGCCGCCTCCACAGGAAATGACATCATCTGCCTATCCATGCTATCACATGTCATATGTACCGGACATCAGTGACGTTTCTCCGAGCGGTGGATTCGTCGCCGAGCTCATGAGGCCTGATCTAGACCCTACCTACCTTCAGCCACTTACCGCCAACATTAGCATTACTGCAAATGCTAATACTAACACTAATGTGAACCTACACGGGAAATTTGTGGTTCAAACGACGAATGTCCAAACAAACACGTCGTCGTGCGGTGAGAGTGAGAACATGGCTGCGTCAGAACCGTCGCCGGCTCTGTTCATGTGCCACAGAATTAAACAGGAAGTCCAGGCCTCCACGTCCTCTTCCTCCCTCTCACCGGAAGAGCATCACACACCTGCACAGGTAAACACGCAGCTCTAACCTCACACTCCCTTCGTTATCACACCCCTCATCCCAGAGTTGCGTTTCTGCACATATTTACATACAAAGAGCAGAAATTGAAATAAGACAGACATCGTGATGAACATGGAAATGAGAATATATTCAATTAAAGCTGTTTTCTCATTTTTTCTTCACATTATATCTTTTTCATTCTGTTCACTGGTTTCACATAATCTATTAACAATGCTGAGATACTCAAACTCAATTGGAATTAAAAAAAAAAACCAGTATATATACACATCAATCAGAGTAGAGTAAACCAATTGGGTCCAATCTGAATGAAATTGGTATCAGATTGAATGAGGTGGGTTAATGTCCTTTTAATAAGCCATTAAATAGGAGAATAATAGCTGTGTAAACCTTCATGTTTGATTACGCTCACCAGCAGAATTTGCAGCAGTGTCCGGATCACGAATCCTGAAAAAACAACTCGTTACATGATTTTCAATCGGTTTAAAATTATTGCCAGGTTGGATTTGTGTTAACATTTTGAGCTAAATAAGAGTTTAAAGGTTATTCCCAAACACTGGTGTTTGATGTTCTAATAGTCAGTCCCTCTAGGATTTTGCCGAGTCAAGGAAACTCTTTGAAACTTTGAAATTGCAGCAGAGTTCCAGCAGATTTGGTCCGAGACGCGCCGTGTGACGTCATCACTACGTGCATTCAGCCAAATCCTCCTTCCATTCACGTTCGTCGAATGTGCGTACATCGAAAAGGTCTCATTTACATCACCAACAAACATCTCTGTGAAACTGTGCGAAACGGTTTCTCGCAATTGCAATTTCGCCAATTCCCGTAGTTTTCAGCAACAACAAACGTTCAAAAAGGTGGAGCAAAATCAAGCATTTTTGGCCGTAACGTTCACAAAAAGCTCCTGTATGGATTATACGGATCATTTAAGAGATAACGATATGGATAATTTTATGTTTCAACAACCAGAGCTCCCGAATCCTGAATCTCGGGCAAATATGAAATGCCGAGCCACTTTACTGCGCTCACAATCTATCCTTCAGACTCCTCACACTCGGATGCTGTTTTGCTGAGATGGAAATCATTTAAAAATCATTAAAACCACAAGAAGTGTGATTAAAGAAGCCGAACACGCCGACAGGACTCACACGCTTCTTGTTATGGTTGACACTAAACCTTGTTAAACTTCGGATTACGTGGAGCACTCAGATAAACACAGCTTTCATACAGTGTCCGGTTTAGGATCCACGTAAACAGTTCATTTGGAAGGAATTCACAGATTGGTGAAAAATCTTTGCATGGAAAGCACAGCCAGCGCGACTCCTCGCTTCTCTCTGATTGGTCGAGAGTGGGATAAACACGTCCGGTTGGTTTTTCATCAAACGCATTTCTGTTAGAGGAAATCTTAACACACCGTCGCTGTGAACCGCCGGTTAATAATCCGATGAAATGACCGAGAATTCCACACACGTTATTATCACAGCTGGTTTTAGTGTCATTTATAAAATTGCAATCTTCACAACAATATTAATAGTTCCTGAGTGAAATTCAGGATATGACTCTGTGTTAATACCTGTCTCATTCTCTCTTTCTGTCTCCCCCCCCTCTCTCTCTCTAAGGTGTTGGCTCATCCCTCAATCTCTGTACCACAGGGATTTCATCCATCTCACGGTTATTCCCAGTTTGCCGCGGCGTCAGTGCAGTACTCAGGTCAGTCACATCGCCTGTCTCACATCGCCTGTCTCACATCGCCTTTCTCACACCACCTGTCTCACATAAAGGCTATAATGAAACGTCCTCTAATTCAATTTGCTCAGTTTTTAATCGTTACTATTATGGTAATGGTAAATGGTCTAGCACTTATACAGAGTGTTTTACACTGTGTCTCAGTCACCCATTCACACACACACTCACACACTAATGGTAGCAGAGCTGCCATGCAAGGCGCTAGCAACTCGGGGTTCAGCGTCTTGCCCAAGGACACTTCGGCATGTGGAGTCACGTGGGCTGGGAATCGAAGCGCCAACCCTACGATTAGTGGACAACCCGCTCTACCACCTGATCCACAACTACCCGTACAGATTAGTTTTACTGTGTGGCTGTAAGGTAAAATAGTTTGATTAAACAGTTTTGATCAAAAACACTACAGGTGAATGGAGTAATTTATACATAATAAAGCAATAGATATCACCATCTGAGACTGGCAGCCAAGTGAGTAAAATTGTCTGGGTGGGAGGGATGTTCCACGCTCTTTCCCCTGTCAATCACATTTGCCAATCATTTTCATCTGTGACTTGTAGTCATGCATGCGGAAGAGGGCAGATAGCACCGTCCTCTGAGTGTGTTACGCTGCCCTGTGACGCAGCACGAGCAGTAATTCAAAAAGATCCGCTGACTTCAGGTGTCTCGGAGAAGCACATGGTCGTATGATAGGGAGATAACTGACTGGTGAGAGGGAACTGGCAGGTGACCAGAAAATTGGGGGGGGGTTGATACAACATTTGATCTTTGCCAAAGGATTGCTGCTATTCTTATTAGTATTTTCTGTACTTGGAGGTTTTTATGTTGTTAGAATTAAAACTGTTATAACTTTCTAATTAGGAACAGAAATGAACATGTAAAAAAACAAAAAACACCTGATTTTGAGGAAAATGATTTAAAAAAATTTTTTTTAAATGTGGTTTAAAGGAATTTGACATGTAAATCATAACGACACAAACTGTCACATATATCAGGAAACAGGCTTTTCAGGGATGTATGACAATGCTGCGGTCACAAGCGAACAAACAGTAAAAATAAACAGTAAAATAAACATTTTTCCGGTTGAGTTGTGATGTTTTTATTACTTTAATTAATCAAACTAATCAGAAAAATGATGAAGGATTGTTGTTTCTATTTGTACTGTAATTATTATGCCGTAAATAAGGAGATGTTCCTCTGCGAGACATCGCTGCAGGAGATAAACATCACGTGCAGAACTGAGATCCACACTGGAACCTGGATGGGTTCCTTTAGGGTTCTTTTGTTTTTTAAAAAAAATATATATAAATCGAGTCACACTATTTTGTTCACTTGTGCTATAAAAACGCTGCTGAAGGAGTTCCAGTTAGAACCCTTTTTTGGAAAATAAGATCTCTTAATTATTCAAAGAACCTTTGAAGAGCTTTTCTGGGTGTGCACATTTCATTAACAAGTGTTTGTGTTTCCAGTGTAAAGGTTTATTGTGTCTTTAGGACAGGATCAGAAACATGTCATTTAAAAAAAAAAAATCACATTTCGATGATATGAGTAACACACACACGTTAAATATAATACTCATTACTTTGAGCATTGCTTTGTTGATTGTTTGTTGTTGTTGTTTCGGTGATGAGATTAACTCTGGAACATGATTCTAGTCTTCAGCTGGTCAGTTTGTCTGAGTGTCTGATGGTTCATTTTCTTCTCAAATTCTCCTCTTCTTCTTCCTCATCTATCAGAAATGGTTCCTCCTGCAGGGGAGGAAGCGAAACCCAAACGTGGGCGACGCTCGTGGCCAAGGAAGAGGATGGCCACACACACGTGTGATTACGCCGGCTGTGGGAAAACCTACACTAAGAGCTCACACCTGAAAGCACATCATAGAACACACACAGGTAAGAGACATCGTCATCGTCATCTTCACTTTCTTACAGGACTAATTATGTTATAATTGTGTATAAATGCTATGCGTGTGTGTGTGTGTATGTGTGTGTGTGTGTGTGTGTGTGCAGGAGAGAAGCCATATCACTGTGACTGGGAAGGCTGCGGATGGAAATTCGCCCGCTCTGACGAACTGACCCGTCATTACCGTAAACACACTGGTCACCGGCCGTTTCAGTGTCAGAAGTGTGACCGTGCTTTTTCCCGCTCTGATCATCTGGCACTGCATATGAAACGCCATCTATAACCTTCGATCCTAATCCCAAACACGACGCACAGGACGTCCATCGAAACTCCGCGACACGAGTTGCCTTTTTAAAGAAAAGACAACGAAAGAAAAAGACACAAGACACGCTGTGATGTTCACGGCAAAACAAAGTTCACCATCATCTCTTTTATTTTTACTTTATATACAAGCTGACGGCTCATGAACCGGACGACAATTCAGCGAACTGTACTGACGACTTTATTTATTAGACTTTATTCGAATTGTACATCATCATTATCTCCATTTCATGTCTACACTACAAACGGCTGTTCACTGAGGCGCTTTAGTTCTCGTAGCAAACATCCCATAATACTACAACATGATCAAACTCCAGCAACACCAAATTAGGATAACACTCATTCTAATTACTTCCTGTAGTGTACACTACTTAGTGATGTTCCGTCCCTCTGTCCCGAGTTGACCTCAGTCTGATGGAGAAGCCCAGGGTCTCTACTCGAAACTGTACATGGTAGAACAGTGTAGAGCAGAACGAACATCTCTCATTAATATGCAGAGGGAATATAAGTTAATGCTCTGGGTTAGTGCAGTATATAGTGCACATTCATCTACACTGTAGGGAACAGGGTGTAGGTCACAAGTTTATTGGGATTTGGAACACAACCCAGGAACCTGAAGCACACAGGATAAAGGAATACAATTTATTTTGTGTTCTCGTCTTCCAGCACACCAGTGTCTCAAACCACTGATCTGTAAAATCATAAGGATCACATGGCGTGCCAAAAACTGAACAAGAGAACCATTCGCTCTGGAAATATATCAATATAAAACTGTAATTATATCACTATAATATGTCACTGTAATTTTAAAATATTTTTGTATAGAATAATATTTATGTGAATACATTTCTGAAAGCATCAAAAACAAGAAAACTAACCTAACTGGAAATATATAAATTATAATGATGTTTTTTTGTTGTTTTGTTTCTTCTATAGAACTGGAAATATATACATTTATAAATATTCAGCGGCGGGTTTTTTTTTGTTTTGTTTTGTTTTGTTTTGAAGTTAGCAGATAAACACAGGAACGTGAAACCAAACTGGAAGTTTTTGTAAACCTATTTATATATGTATAAATTTATATCAAAATATTTCCAAAATTTGGAGCTTGAGGTGCCAATATTAATGAACAAGTAAAGAAAATATATAAGTGTATAAAATATCAGGGATATTATGGGATTATAATATTCAAAAATTACACGTTTAACCTAGATACACACACATGCAAACACGCACACACACACACACACACACACACTGTATGGTGATATTAGTGGTCATTTCTGGTACAGGTTATTTTTTGGTGCGTTGTGTCTCTGCACTGGTGCAATAAACATTTTTATTAAAAAAACAACTTATAAACAACACTCTGGATATTTTTGTAACTCTGAACAGGGTCTTCTGTTTATATGAAATAAATGTAATATAATCCTGCATTTTGTAAAACTTGTAAATATATATTTTTTTGCATTTTAAGTATAAATACATTACTGTACAAATAAAATATAAAACATTTCAAATGAACATTTACATCAGAGTGAATTATCATTAATTCTTTATTCAACATCTTTACTTTGATTTAATGACATATTTATTTTTGGTAGTCATCAGGTCACATGACCAGCCGAATTAATGAGCCATGTATATGTTTTTATACTATTTAAAACTATATTTTATATTATTTATCCACATTCTTTATATTTTCATCATAAATTACTATTTTATTTTATTAATAATAAATAAACATTAAAGCTTCTTTCTTTTAGATCTACTAGATCTGATTGTTGTTGTTTTTTTACCTCATTATGTCATTTACATTCTTTAATTATGTCATTATTTTAACTGACTGAAAACTGAGTACATATAATCACACAATATTCATTTGTGCAATTTAGATATGTCCCAACTTTTCTAATGAGTCATTACAGGGTTGCCAGATCTGCATAGTAAAACAAGGATTTAAATTTTTTTTTTTTTAAACCTGCCGTTTTAAGGTTTGTTTGTTTTTTAATCCAGGTCTTAAAATGGTCACATGTCCATGTCAAATGCTGAACCACATCACCTGCTATTTAACGGACTACAGTAATCCATCCGTCCATCCCACATATCCTACACAGGGTCACGGGGAGCCTGGAGTCTATCCCAGGGGACTCGGGGCACAAGGCGGGGGACACTCTGGACGGGGTGCCAATCCATCGCAGGGCACAATCGTGCACACACTCACACACGATGGACAATTTGGAAACACCAGTCAGCCTACAACGCTCTTTGGACAGTCTTTGGACTGGCGGAGGAAACTGGAGTACCTGGAGGAAACCCTTGAAGCATGGGGAGAACATGCAAACTCCTCACAAACAGGGCGTAAGCGGGAATCGAACCCCCAACCCTGGAGGTGCAAGGCAAACATGCTAAGCGCTAATTTGTGATCAAACAATAATCTCTTTTTCAATAAGAAAAAAGAGCCAAACAAACAAAAAAAAAAAAAACAATTTTACATATAAAAACAAATTGTAACTATTTATTTCCAACATGTAATAACAACAACAATAATATTTTTTTTATTACAAACACACTGATACTGATCGCTATGTAAAATAAATGCAGTGAACAGCGCCATCTGCAGGACGCATTGATTACTAACAAAAATCAATATTACATTCTTTCTTCTTCAGTAACTTCTTTATACTGGGAACATGAAAGGGGCTGGGACTTGGGGGCATGAAGCATAAATACACCCCATATTACACCAATGCTTCCACCTGCATGTTTTTGGGAGGTGGGAGCAAATCAGAGAACCCAGAAGAACCCCATACATGAAACGCCACACAGATGGTAACCCAAGCTAAGGACTGAACCAAGGACCCTGGAACTATGAGGAGGCAGTGCTATGTGCTGCACCACTGTGCCACCTGAAAGGTGCATCCTGGTGCCATTTGTTCCCCAGGTAAGACACACACGCACCAGGCTGTCCACGCGGTGTAAAAGAAAACATGATTATCACACCAGTCCACCTTCTTCCACTGCCCCATGGTCCAGTTCTGATACTCACTGTAGGTGCTTTCGGGGGTGGACCAGTCTGCAGCTACATGATGCCCATACGCAGCAAGCTGTGTTGCACTGTGTCCTGACACCTTTCTATCATAGCCAGCATTAACATTTTCAGCAATTTGTGTTACAGTAGCTGTTCTAAGGGATCAGACCAGCGTGCTAGCCGTTGCTCCCCATACACATCAGTGAGCCTTGTGCATCCATGACCCTGTCGCCGGTTCACCGGTTGTCCTTCCTTGGACCTCTTTTAGTAGATACTAACCACTGCATACCACGAACACCCCATAAGACCTGCCATTTTGGAGATGCTCAGACCCAGTCGCCTAGCCATCACAATTGAGCCCTTATCAAAGACACTCAGATCCTTACACGTGTCCATTTTTCCTTCTTCCAACACTAATTTTGAGAACTGACTGTTCACTTGCTGCCTAATATATCCTGCTCCTTGACAGGTGTCACTGTAACGAGATAATCAATATTATTCACTTCACCTGTCAGTAGTTTTAACTTTATGGCTGATCATTGTGTGTGCAGGACGTCCGAAAAGTGAACCAAAAAAAAAAACCAAAAAAAACCCAAAAACAAACCCAGTGTCTGAGTGTAAGGGTGAATAAGATGATCATATTCTGTAAAAATAAATAAATACAAAATGAAGTATATGTAGTTTTATTCTCATTGGTTCCTGACCTTTTGGATACCTTGTACATTAAATAACAAAAACAAAAGCGCCTGAATACGTACTGCTCCTCACTGTAATATAGATGTACAGTAATATTAAGAGTTCTATTCTTTTTTTTTTTTTTTTTTTTTTTAAATGAAATCATACTGAAATCTTATTGAAAATTCGCTTTAAATCAGCCGCAAAATTGAAGCCTTTTCTTTATTTTTCAGAAGTCACAGTGAAGTGACTTCCGAAGTTCTCATCATTGCTACACTGTGTATGCGCTCTGGGATTTCTGCATTTTCTTTCCTGTAAAAAAACGAAAACATTCTGGGAAGCTGAGTTTTTTTATTATTATTTTTATTCATATTAGCATTTATAAATGCATGAATTTGTTGTGGCTTTTTTTCTTCTTCAAAATTTGCGATGCAACTTGCATTTTTTTGTTTTTCTATGGAAAACTACTGCAACTGCATGAAATTGTTTTGCACATGATGCCTGCTGGTAAATGAGACCTTTTAGCTGTACTCATGTTTGATGTGCTTTGGCTGAATGCGCACTGTGTTGACATCTTGGATTAAATCTGTGGGAAATCCCAGGTAATATTGAAAAATTGCAAGCTCCTGCGAATATTATGGTGTTTGCAAAATCCTGGAGGTGTATGGTGTGCTGCGATTGCTCATACCGTCCTGTTGCTGGTCCTCTGACACTGTCTCTTCATACACGGTCTCTATTATCATCATCTGGAGTGTAAAATGAGTACAGCACTGTTAATCCTCCTCCTTCTTCTCTGTTCTGTGGCAGACTTTCTTCTTCTTTTTAATAAACATTTGCAGATCAAAGAGTGAACCTTTCCCATGGAAACACACCGACAGAATTTTGGAGAATTTAAACGGACCAATCAGCAGCTTCACTTCAGCTAAAACACAGTACAGCTGCATACACCTAACACTCACACACTCAATGTCATCACTGTTTTCTTTTTCATCCAGAGGCAATCTCTTCGTATAAACACCAAGGATCGGATTACAAACTGATTTCTGACACCAGTGATATGATTACTGTCTGAATTCAGCAGTTATCATCAGGTTATTCATGTTGTTGAGATCTCTCTAATCAGATTAAAGATGTAAAAAAATCAGTTTAAGCCCGTAATTGAGTTCTCAGCACATGTACTACACACGGGAGAGAGACAACCCCCCCCCCTTCGTATTCTGTCCATCTTGCTTCCTGGTCCCCCCCCCCCGTCTTTTCCTCTAATTGTATTCCCCTGGTTTATTCATTCATTATTCAGAAACATTAACAGTTTTAAACGGCTAAGCTTTTATAATAATAATTAAAAAAAATTAAAAAGAAAAGAAAAATTAATGTACCTATTTAAAACTATTTTTTGTTCATCCTTTTATCACTATCATTTTCTCACATTAAAGATTTCCAGCTCGTCGCTGACTTTAGGGTCGCACTGAACAAGCTTAGACAGATGAGGTGTGTTTACTTTGAAAATGTTTATTTCTTCCTGTAAAAAGGACAGTAAATGTGCAGAACGTGGAACTGTCCACACTAATCAACGTTGAGCACGTGGACATGCCTTTAACCTTTTAAAAAGACGTTCATGAGTTTCGCACAGAACCATCGCTGCATTTCATGCACTACAAAGAAAAGCGAAATCATATTTGAACTCAGACAAAATATATACGGCAACCGAGTTGCTTTAAAAATCTTTTTTAATGTTGTTTAAAATTGTGTTTCGGGTCCCTATACCGTTCAACTGTGAAGGCATGATACGAGCGAAAGATCAAAGAAAAATAATTTGACAATGAACAGAAATGATTGTGCAGCTCAGACACAAATGATCAAACTGATGGAGGAAAAAAAAATGGCGATGAACCCTTTAAACCTGTGTTCAGCAAAAAGTAAAATTATGAATATAAGCCAAAAATAATAATCCAGGCCATCATCTGAGGAATTCACACGATTATGCGTTTTACTTAATTTCCCAACGAACATGCTTGCCTTCACAAAGATGCAGATGAAACAGACGAGTCATCCAGTGTGTAAAGAAAAATAGACCAAGACTGCCTGTGGAGGGGTTTTTAAGTTTGAATTTCATTTTATCTATTTTCTGCAGTATGATTAATTGGAGGGAAAAAAAAGGAACAAAAAGTAAACGGGTAAATTGGGAAGGGAACAAAAACAAAACAAAAAACAAAAACAAAAAAAGGCTTTTAGTCATCATCGAAGTTCTGTTGTAAAAGGAAATTGGCAGCCAGATTCTCGTTCTTCTCACAAGCGAAGTAGGCTTGAATAACAAGTCCTTCTGGGAATCCAAGTGCCTTTAGCTACAGAGATGACAGAAAAAGGAGGGGTTAGTGTTTCATCATTGGGCCAGAGACAGACAGAGGAGCCAGAAACAGGAATGCTGGAAAATGAAGGAATATCCAGTAAAGTCTGTACTACAAACAAGGAAAAACAACCTAAACTTAAAAGTATAGGTTAATATTTGATTGCTCTACTGCGAAGTGGCAGATGTTTTAATCGTATTCTCACACATGCCATAGTATTTACTCTCACTCTCGTGGCTATGAAAGGAACATATACGTTTGGCACGTACATTCTGCACAGGGACTAGAAAACTTCAGGGTGTAGCAAATCTCAGACCCCTGTAGGCTGTTCCTATGCCATGAACTAGTGCACTATATAGTGAACATGGTGTAGTGTTCCAATGTGACTCACCCTCTCAATTGCTTCCTTTTCCTGGGGTGTGACCTGTATGTAGTTCATGTGCCCACCACCAGCCTCAGACACGCCCCCTCCCCCTCCTTGCCCTGCTTCCTGTGCCGGTTCATTCAGCATCTGAATAAACTGCTCCTGGTGACTGCTGATTTGCTGAAGGAAGAAAAAGGTACATAACCGTGAGCTGGAAATAAAACATGTTATTTATGAGAAAATGGGAGATTTCATAAATACTTCTAACATGCCACACAGGAAAGCGGGTTAATGCGAGTCCTACAGCTACCTGGAGTATCCGTGGGGTGTGTGCAAGAATGTACACACACGAAGCACCTGGGGGTTTTGTGTGCGCACGCGCGTGTACCTGCAGTACCTGGGGGTTTTGTTTGTTTGTGTGTGTGTGTGTGTGAGCGTGAAGGTGCACATATGTACCTGCAGTAGCTGGGGGTTCTCTCGGCCGATCTGTTGCAGTAGAGCAGGCAGCAGTGAGGGGTTCTGTTGGATGATCTGCCTCATCTGCAGGAACTGAGGCTGATTCCTCAGAAACTCCAGAGGATTAGCTTTACACACAAAAAGAAACAAAAAATAAAACTAATTACACACAACATTTAAAAACCAAACTATTATTTATACATTATAAATTGAATAGTTCACATATATTTAAAGTGGGTTTGTGTGTATGAGTGTGTGTGTGTACCTCCTGATCCAGCAGTGGGCTGTGTAGGTGTTGTGCTGGATGGTGATGAGAGTCCTGTGGTAACAGCCGGTGCTCCCCCTACTGGAGCTGCAGGATCAGAGGCCCCCACGTTCCCCTCACTCTCCACTGGAATTCCCTATACACACACATTTTGAACTTTCAACAGGGGGTCAAAATAAATGACCCAAATTCAGCCTTACTCTAATAATGTGTCAACAGAGATAATGCAGCAGCAGTCCTGTATCCTGGAAATAGCATAAACCCCATCTTCCCTAACACCTCAATCATAAATTTTATCCTCCCTCGTCCCAGTCCTTACATAATCCTTCACTCATACTTAAACACTTCATGATGCCACCATCATTCCTAATCCCACAACAAATGCTTCCTCATTCCAAAACATTCTATAATCTCTATTCCCAATCCAGCCATAACCCCTCCCTCATTCCTAATCCCTCCAGGATCCACCCATCCTTCCCAGTTATTCCATAGCTCCTCAATCCTTATCAGAATATAATTCCTCCCCCATTCCTAAACATTCCATAATCTCTCTATTCCTAATCCAGCTATAATCCCTCCTTCATTCCTAATATTTCCCTCATTCCCAACTCTTACATGAACCTTCACTCAATCCTAATCCCTTCATGATGCACAATCATTCCTAAACATTTCATAATCTCTCTATTCCTAATCCAGCCATAATCTCTATTCCTAATCCCTTCATGATCCATCGCTCTTTCCCAATCCTTCCATACCGCCTCATTTGTAATCATACTATAATTCCTCCCTCACTCCCAATCCTTACATAATCTTTCGCTCATTCCTAAACGGGTCATGATGCCGCCACCACTCCAAATACCTCAATAAATGCTCAGTCATTCCTAAAAATTCTGTAATCTCTCCATCCTTAATACACCCATAATCCCTCCCTCATTCCTATTCCCTCCATGATCCCTCCCTCCTTCCCAATCATACTATAATTCCTCTCATTCGTAATCTCTACATAACCCCATTTATACCCAACCTACCCATCCTTTCCTTATACCTAATCACACTTTGATCCTGCTTCTTCCCAATCACTCCATACCATCTCATTCCTAATACCTCTATATGATCTCCCTGATTCTTCCCTCAGTATCCATCCCTCAATCACCCTCATTCCCAAGTGATCCATCAGCCTTTTATCATCTGTAATCTGTTCATCGCCCAATCCCTCTCAGAACCCCCTCTCCCTGCCCCACCCCTCTCACCGTGAGCAGGTACTCAACAGCTCGGTCTGGGTTGTTGAAACTGGCACGCAGCGCTGCCACCACTTGCTCTCTCTCATAGCCCATTAACATGATCTCAGTCACCATGTTCTCATACGACTGTCCTGTCACTGTGCGAATACACACAAACAATTCGTTATACAGATCGATCAACCATATTATAGCAGATACAGACATGTGAAAAAAATACGTACATCACATGGAAATGGAAATTTGGACAAGCAAACATTTGATCTTTGAAACAGCACCTATTAATAAAGTTGATACACTATGAGACATCATTTGACATTTTTTAGTCATTTCCACAATGCAAATTAACAACAAAAAAACAGATCAGTCACATGGAAAAAGTAAAGAGACTGGACAAATTTGACCTGCATGGAATGTGTGCCTGGTAAAAGCCTTTGCAAGGCTAAAGTTTGCCAATGAGCATATAGGCAAACACCAGGCCTTCTGGAATAATGTGCTCTAGATAGACAAATCAAAGAGATTGTTGTTTGGCCACAAAAACTGCAGACATGTTTAGCACAGACCAAATACAGCTTTTCTGGAGAAGCACCTCATACCAACTGTAAAGAACGGTGGTGGAAATGTTATGGTTTGGGGTTGCTTCGCTGCCTCAGGGACTGGGCAGCTTGCATTCATTGATTCAACTATGAATTCTGCATCATATCAGAGTGCTTGAAGATAACGTGAGGCCATCTGTCCAAGAGTTGAAGTTGTACTGAAAATGGATCTTTCAACCTGGATAATGTTCCTAAGCACGCTAGCAAATCCACCAAGGAATGGATCAAAAAGAATAAATGGAGGTTTATGGAATGGCCTAGTCAAAGCCCGGATTTGAATGTTGCGGGGGAATTTGAAATGGGCAGTACATGCAAGAAAAACCTCAAACATCTTGCAACTGAAAAATATTGCATGGAAGAGTGGTCAAAAATTCCAGCAAGCCTGGTGCACAATTATGCAAAACGCCTACAAGAGGTTATTTCTGTTAAAGGGGGCAAAACTAGCTTCTGAGGCCAAGGGTGTACTTACTTTTTCCACAAAGGAATATTACATCTTTTGATATTTCTGTTGAATAAATGATTGAAAAAGTGAATTTTCCTCGCGGTTTTGTTCAAGTATATCAGCTTCATTAATAGGTACTGGTTCAAAGATATCAAATGTTTGCTTGTCCAAATATGTCAAAAAACCCAACAACTTCAATGAGGTTTACTTATTTTTTCACATGACAGTATATTATAGTTGATTCATTAATGTGAAATAATATATTCGAGTATGTTCAACATGATTAAAGGAATGTCACTGAATAAATTTGGCCAAAAGAGAAAGAAAAAAAGGAATTTTGATTAAATATACCTACAACAAATGCAAAATCCATCACTTTACAAATAATGTAAATGATAATTAAAGGATGACTAAATTCACTATTTTGTTCTTTTTTACCGCTCTCCTGCTCACCACAGGGCTCGGAAACAGTCACCCACGTGAACATTAGACAAGCTAATTGTCAAAGACAGAGCTGTTTATAAAGACTGCAGTGTCCCAGTGAAGTGTTCTTTACCCAGAGCAGAAGTCGCCTCCTCGAATATGTTGACGTTCGTCAGACTACCAGAACTGCAAAATAAAGACAGGACAAGAGACGCATCAGACAGGAAGTTACACTCCATCAGCAATCACCCAGCTGGTGCACCCCATTTACAGAAATAAAATTGAATTCAAGATTACAGCAACCTCAACTGTTGGTCGGATGTGTGTGTGCGTGATGCATTTAAGATGTGAGAATGGTGTGATGTACCTGGCAGGTGTAGAAGATGGTGGTTTTTCCTCTGCTGCTTTCTCCTCTATGACACTGCTTTCGGATGTGGAATCAGTGGTGGTGGTGGTGGTGGTGGTGGTGGTGGCGGCAGAGGCAGCAACAGGGGGGACTGTGGGCGTTGTAGTGCTAGAGGTGGAACTACTCGATGATGCTGCAGTAGTTGAAGATTGAGCGGCTGCAGTAGCAGCTTTAGGCTGGGAAAACATTTACAATAATCAGTTCATACAATCTGAAAAATCCAAACCTGCCACAGTTCTTCAGAGCATCTGGAACAATCGTAACTATGGTAATAGCAGCATTTACACCTCTCTACTATGTTGCTTTAGGCTAAAATTCGAACGGAATATTAACCTGCAGAAACATCTTGAAGCACTGATACTTTTGTATTATTAGAATTGCTAAACATCACTCGTCTCTGAATACTGTCTGCGTACAGTTTTAGAATACAGCAGAAGCCACTTAAAACTCCAACATTACTGTCATTTGAATCACTCCTTTGATTCCAGCGTCAAGACTTTTACGGCCGGTACCAGAGTCTGATGCTGGTGTGCTGTGACCACAATCTCATAACATGTTAGCTAGGTTAGCTTGTACGTGTTAGCTGGCTTGTGCTAAAGAAAAACTTCACATAGTGGCCACGCCCCAGCTGACCATCTGTGTTTGGAATAAAGGGATTTCGTTTACTTTTTCCTCGGATCTGTGGCTTTACGCATGAGGAACATCACAGCTGTAATCTCCTGCTGAACTCATTAAAAACGGGACAGAAAATATAAAAACTAGCCTACCATTTGATTAGAAAGATTCATTTCTTACCTTTGCTACCATGACAACCACAAAGTTCTTCTCATCTATCTTATACTCCTTCAGTGCGGTGTCATCGTTTAGGATTTTACCTGCAGAGCAAATCAGCAAAATAATTAGGGACGATTTATCAGCCATATCTTCATCCCTGCATGTCTCTCACTCTCTCCAGCTTTTCCGACCTCTCATTCTCTCGGGTCACTGTCACAGTCTCTCTCGTTCTCTCATTGGCTGTGTTTACATGTGCCTAAGAATCGGCTATTAACACGACTGATAGTTCAGTCAGAAAAGATCCAGTTTGTTTAGACGTCTCAGTCTGAACAGAGCAAACTAACTGTGGGCAATCCGAAATAAAATTCCTACTGAAATGAACAAGCTGGGTAGTCTCTTTATAATCCATCAGAAGAATAACAGCCATGTAAACGTGTCCCTGATTACTACCAGAGCAAGTGTGTGCATTTGGAGCCTGTGCATTTGAGTCAGCATGTGCTCTTGGTGGAATAAAACAATCCTGTAAGAAAACTCTGTTCAATCTATTTAAAAATAATTGTGGGGTTAGATGGACATCAAACTAAAATTTGATCTGAGGCAGATGCAGGAAATGGCTTGACCTCAGTAAAGTTCAGTGTTTAATATTTGCCAAAAATTCTGTGCAGATACAGAGCATACATCCGGGGGAGGGCGGGGGTTCGGCTGGATCATGTGTACAAATTGTTAGTTTCACAAACCCATCACACAAATGTGAACTGAATTCGTGTGCTGCATGTTATGGGAAATTTTGGACTAAACCTCACTCTACACATAGGTACAAGTTCGGCTCGGGTTACTAGTAACGTACATAATAAATAAGCAGTGGCTACAGAATGTCTAGTTTGGGATAAATATAAACAGTTCAGTCAGATTTTGCAATTGGAGTGAATTAATTCAGAGTGGCAGAGTTTTCTCTCAGTACACAAACATGGATGTAAGGGGAAAGACAAACCTGCATAGATCAACTTCTGTCCAGCGACAGGAAAACTCTCCTTCCCTTTCTCATTCTCAATTTTCTCCTTTAACGCCTTTACCTGGAATATAAACAGGCAAAGATCAGCGATGCAGTGGGAATGTGCACTGTGTGAGATTTATACACAAACACACCAGTCATGTGAAAAAATAAGTACACCCCATGGAAACTGTTGGCTTTTCTGACACATTTGGACAAGAAAACATTTGATCCTCTTTGAAACAGTCTCTATTAATGAAGATATACTTGAACAAAACCCACAAAGAAAATTATCTTTTCAGTCATTTATCATCAATAGATGTAATATTCTTGTGTGGAAAACATAAGTTGGCCTCAGAAGCTAGTATTGGCCCCTTTGGCAGAAATATTAGGCATTTTGAATAATTGTACACTAGGCTTGCAGGACGTTTTGACCAGTTTTTCAGTTGCAAGACGCTTGAGGGTTTTCTTGCATGTTCTGCCCGCTTCAAATCCCTCCACAACATTTCAAGGGGACTCAAATCCGGGCTTTGACTAGGCCATTCCATAACCCTCCATTTATTCTCTTTGAACCATTCCTTGGTGGATTTGCTAGTGTGCTTAGGATCATTATCCTGTTGAAAGGTCCGCTTTCAGTTCAACTTTCGGACATATGGCCTCACATTATCCTCAAGCACTCTTTGATATGATAAAGAATTCATAGTTGAATCAATGAATGCAAGCTGCCCAGTTCCTGAGGCGGCGAAGCAACCCCAAACCATAACATTTCCACCACCGTGCTTCACAGTTGGTATGAGGTGCTTCTCCTGAAAAGCTGTCTTTGGTCTCCAGCATACATTGATGTTTCTGTGGTGTGGTCTTCGCCTATATGCTCACTGGTAAACTAGTGTCTTGCAAAGGCTTTTTCCTGGCACGCCTCCCATGCAGGTCAAATTCATCCATCTGATTGTAGACTTACAAACAGATCCTTTAATGAAATTTTGGGGTTCTTGGAGACTTCTGTTTGCATCAGACAGTGTGCTCTTGGGCCGAAACTGCTGGGACGGACAGCAAATCAGTTCAATTTGTAGATTATTTTCCTTACAGTGGAATGATGCATTTCAAAATATTTGGAGATCTTTTTAAATCATTTGCCAGACTCATAGGCATCCACAACATTTTTTCTGAAGGCCTTACAGAACTCCACACAAGATTGCTTTAAGGACAAAAACCTAACAAATGTCTTGAGGTGTGGTAACTGTGGTATAAGCTGAATAATTGACTCCGGTCAGTTTAATTATTAGAAAATAATGCACACCAGCATTACCACCTCAGGTGCATATTATTTTCTAATAATTCAACGTCAATTATTCCTTTTACACACACACACACACACACACACACAGAGCAATTCAGCCTAACGCTGTACACTACAATGCAGACTATACAGTATATGAATGCAGTGCAGTACCACTACAAAAAAAATAACAGGTTAAAGCACATAATCCAGCTATTACTGGTGCACTACATCTCACCTAGGGACCACACTAATGCACTTACAGCACACAGTTTCAAGCACAGCTCAAGTTTCCATAAATGTCTATACACACACACGCCTCATTTAGAATGTCAAAGAGAAAAGTCAGATTTGATCCATGGGTACTTAGTCCTCATTTTGTCTGTAAAGTTACATTTAGCAGCTAAGGCCGCATTTACACTACATGGTTCAATTGACCCGATTCAGATTTTTTTCCTCCCATGTGGCACAGATCGGATATGACCCACGAACATGTAAGCAGGATTTTTTTCCCGCTTACATGTTCATGGGTCATATCCGATCTGTGCCTTTTTGCAAACTGATTCCGATATTCTCAGATCCGTTTCAGGCCTCATTCATATGTGGAAATAAATCCGATATGAATCGTATACGTGCATTTGCATCTGCCATGTAAGCGGACAGATCGGATATTCCCGTCAACACGAGTCGAACGTCATTGAAAAAGTGACTGTGGCGAATGACGTCAACTCAGGTAGACACCAACCAAGAAAACACCTCTCAACAAGGGCCCCCCCCCACCTCGCCTTAAGAGGCCAGTGTTTTGCTCATCTTTAAATATGGTGGGGAAACCAAAAGCTTGTATTATATTTCCATCCGCGTCCTTCGCATCGCATTCATTTTGTGTTGACCGCGGATGCACTGAACATCCCCATAGGCTCTGTACAGGAAACAGAAACAATTAGTTCAGCCCAGTTCAGTCTCGCGTCTTCGGGTTCGGTGTCGTTCGTTCAGCACAGCATTTAGCCTATGGGGCCGTCACGGGATGAACGAACGACTTGAACCAGAAGACTCGAGACGTCAAGTAATCATTTCTGTTTCCGAGGAACAGACGTGACAAAAGAATGACTCAAATCGGGAGGTGAACTAACAGACTGCATAGCCTGAATACCTAAATTATTAATGAATAAATTCTGCTTCTCATAATTCAGCCTTGGCTGTATTAATCTATAGTTTATTTTTTATTCCAAATGCGATCAACATTTACACACGTACTAGATGTGTTGGGGAATTTAACATGTAACATTTTAATTATATTCTGCTGAAGTGAACTAAATGACTCAGGAAAAAAAAAAAAAAAAAAAAAAGATTCGTTCATTTTACCGAACGAGATTCAAAGAGCCGAGTCAGTAAAATTATCCAAATTTCCCATTGTTATTAAATAAACCTCACCTTCCAGAGGAAAAAAAAGAGCATAATTTCAACATGTGGAGCATCTGGCATACAAGTCCATGTGTTATCGTTACTATAGAAACGATAACATGTTAGAATAAGTGCGTTAAAATATAAACCTGTGATATGCAGCTGCACTACTGTCAGACCTGCTGTTATAGAAAATCAATCAACACTTTGTGACCAAGCAGAGAGTAGCGTGGTATATAAAATTAGTTTCTCCTCCTTTTAGACATAAAAGAATGAGGTCACACTTCATGTCTATGACAGGAGAGAGGTTCAAAGTGCTGATGAGGGTGTGAAAATAATTTACAGTCACTGCAGCTGCACGGCTTCAGGCCTGACTTCAACTCTCTCACCTATTTTTTCAAGTTTTCGTTAATAAAAAAAAACATATATAAAGAATGTCACCGGCGATTCATATCAGAAGAAAACCAAGCGACAATCTGTAATAAATAAACTCTCGGCGCTTATATGCGTAAAAATACAAAACAAAATAAGAAAAGCTCGGATTCAAGTTCGTTCATTATTCAGCTAACTTGCATGTGATTCAGCAGGCCACGCAATGCTAGCTCGCTAACGTTAGCATATTAGCCAGATAGCAAAGCTAGCTCAGTGTTCGTAGTTTAAAAAAAAAAAGTTCAAAAAGCGCCATTTGCTAAAATGACCGAGCTGATAAATAAACGCGCATGTGGACCGACACGCGACTAATGAACGCAGAGTTTATTCGTAAACGTCAGCTAGCGTTAACTATAGAATTAGCCGAAGGGCAGGACAGCTAGCTAACCCGTTTAAACTCGGTAAGTACTAACAATAAAGAAGAAAATAATCACGGTATCACATATTGCGTTTTAGAATACGCTTTAGAATTCGGGAGCTCGAACTAACTTCACTAACTAACACTAACGTCAAACATGCTAACGTGGATAGCTGAGAATTAGCTGGCTAGTTAGCTTAGCGCCTCTGTGCTGGCGTTCTCAACTTTCTCTCACAACTATACTAGCTCACGGTTCAGTCACTCTCCGTCAATGTTCATAATGGAAATAAAAAATAAAACAAAATAATTAATTTCCCACATGTGACGTGGTTTAGCATCTTACAGCAGTCACAAACACGGACTACGTGGGTATAAGTGTAGCTTTAGCATAGCTTAGCCACACGGTAACTTTCGCGGCCCCGTGTCTCGAGCCCCTCCGCCGAATGAATATCTCTCACCGTCTCCTCCGCGTCGATGTCGATCTTAAACGTCTGCTGCTGCAGGGTTTTCAGTGTGATCTGCATTTTGAGCAGTTTCCGTGCGTGTGTGTGAGGAGAGACTGTGATCTTTCCCAAGGTGTGACAGTGAGTCCAGGCTATTTTCGCTAGCTCATCACAGCCTGCTCGCCGCCATTACGCTCTCGCCTTTTTTGCAGCGCATAAACAAACCAGGAGCACACCGCGCATGCGCCAACGCTACAGCTCCTTACACGCTTGCGCAGTACGCCTGTATGACGGACGTTTTGATGTCAGCAAGCAGGAACGCCCCCATTTTCTTTACTGCTTCTTCTGCACATGCAGTTGGCATCCAAATGGTTGCATTACTGCCACCTACTGTCTGTCTTTAATTTAACTTAGTCCTTGTTAATCCTTCCAGTCCAATCTTCCTTAGGAAATTAATCAAATATTTCCTTCCCACAGTCTATTATGCTTTTAATACTGTAACCATGCATTCTTTGCGGGGGTGCCCCCCCCAGTGTTGAGGAAATACCAATTTGTCCCCCCCCAATATACAGTAGAAAATATTTTCTATATGGCCCCCTTTAATGAACCCTGTCAATGGATCTGTCTTTTCTTCATCTGTTCTATTTATTTATGTTTATTCCTTTTTAATATATTTCTGTTTGTTAAGGAAAATAGGTGTGCCCCCCCCCCCAATTGTACACTTGGTCACGCCCATACTCCACACAAGTTTGTTGATATATTTTAGCAGTTCAGTCTGTAAGAAATGGAGACAACAGCTAAGCGTAGAAAAGTGTAGCAGAACATACGAGCTTCTTTCAGGGAGTAAGTAACTAGATAACTAAATAGTAGGTGACCTTAGCTTAATATAGAAGGCATCATACCATGGCTTGGTTTGTTCTTAAGAACGTCAATTAACTTTTGATATTTGCACACCCACGAAGTAGGCCAGTCTAACGTCAGTTCCAGTTTTTGACCATTAACGTTACATTCACTTGCATATCCTCCCCTTCGTTGTGAACCCTCACGGTGTGGCAGACTGTTATAAATGCGAGTGAAAGTGAGGAAAGTTGCTTAGCATTTCGTTCCTTTACACTACATTTGGCCTAAGGACAACTAAGTGATTTTACAGATATAAGGCTCAGCATAATGCTGAGATGTGCTAGCTTGGCAATGTGAGATATGGAACTAACGTCTGAGTTGTGGCCATATTGTAGTTATCCATTCAGAATTAGTTATGGCAGTTTGTCTTTAGAACTAAGGAAAGAAAACTCCGGTACCCTTTACATAGCTATCGTTTCAGGTTTCCACTATATATTGTTGTACACCGTGTACACTTATTACATAGCAAGCTAAACAGCATGATGACATTAACATAATACATGAAACCAGTTACACAAACAGAATATTCAGTTTATCAAATTAAAATGATCATCTAAGTCAGTCATTGCTCTTCTGGGAAAATAATGGTACCTGGTCACAATGCAGGCAGCACAGCACTGCTTGGAAGCATCCGTGGGGAAATTGTATTTACAACATATGTAGTGTTGAATTTAGTTTCATAGGTAGCCATCCTTTCTGAGTTTGTTTAAAAGTCGTGATTGCGTGTTTAAATGTTAGCGTGTGTGGTTTGCCTGCACACATCATAGCTCACCTCTACTTGGTGTAGTAGGTTTCATGGTAGGTTATGGAGCAGAGAATACATCTGCCCACAGGCCGTCCACAGCACCCTACAATTTCCCCATGCTGTGGGAGCTTCTATCACTCAGAAATTACATGAATTCAAACGGTAACAGTAATCCTAAAACTATGTTCTAAATATGAAAATTTTCTGTATCAAACTTTGGATGTGGGGGGGAGGGGCTTGGACCCCCCCCCATGTCCATACCAAGGTTACACCCTTGTATTGTACTCTCCTATATCCATCCTCCTTAGCTGTTCCTTTATGACATGAAGATGTGTTTAACTATCTCCATCTGCTGACATTCACCGCATAAACCTGTAGGATGTTTTCCTATGATATGTAGAGTTTTATTTAGCTTGCAATGGCCTATCCTTAGTCTATTTATTATAACTTGTTCATTACTTTTATTTACCCTCTCTCTTTCCATACCTACATACCTACTCATGAAAAGATCCATTATCCATTATCTTTTCCCATACTAGATTCTTCCCTTCCATGAGTGAAATACATCGCCCTAGTCTGCATATTCTTGAGTTTATAAACAAAATATACATTTTCAACTTACATTCCTTGCCCTTCTTTTTATTTGTAAAGATCATTACTTTTGTTTTCTCCACTGAGAACTTAAATCCATACACTGTAGAGAGGATGAGAAGGATTGTCCATGATAGCTTTCAGCTTCCCTCTCATCCTCTTCCCACCCTGTCCAGTTCCACACCTACCACAGAGCTGGCCTTGGTACAGTATTCCTTTGTTTATAAATGTAGCACATCCTCCTCCCCCCTCTCTCTTATATATCAGGACTTACCACTACGTAATCATATAAAACAAAATCCAATTGAGGTTTTAACCAAGTCTCTTGAATGCAAACAGTCTCTGGTTTTCCACCCCTACTAGCTGCATTTAAAATTTAAGATAGAAAATCTTGCCCATTAGCTATCAAACTTCTCGCATTCCATGTCATTTGGCCAGGAGTGACCAAACTTTTGTATGCAATTGTAATTGTAGGAAGAATTGTGAGCCAATGATGAGTGTCAACAGCACTGATGGTGAAGATGAGCTGCAGGATTGTCATTGGGAGGCATTTAATAGTATATAAAATGATATTGCTTACTGATGGAGAAGCCCAGACAATGTATAAAGATGGAACCACATCACATTCTCCATTCAACAGCCCCAAGTTGGTAAAACACTTCCCTGAAAAGTGCCTTCCATAAATTCCACCCTCTTCCAAATGAATAAACTCCAACCATTTTTTTCTCTCCAGAAAGCGATGGTTAGAAAAGGAAATAGTACGCAGGAAGACACGCCGCCTAAAACACACAGACAAACCATGTTTACTGTTAATGTGCTGATACTGTAGATCAAGACACGCCCCCGGGGGTGGGGCATATATGCAGTTCATTGAACAAACACAAGTCTAGTACAGAAGCGTCATCAGAAAATGTTTTCCCGAAAGTGATGAACTATAAAATTAAGACGAGAATATTTCCCAAACATTTTTTTTGTCTTTCTTTCTAGATATAATGTCCTATGGGACAGGTACAAAAAGCTCCGAAACAGAGATCTGATTTATTTACAAGTAGGAAATGTTCTTATGGATAAAACTTGAACTTCCTGGAGTTTGGAGATCTTGATTTAGGATCTGAGTTTAAAATGAGAGAAAAAGCTTTATTTAAATTAATATAAATTTATTTAAATATTATACTCACCAGTAATTTAAAACTTTTTATTTTTTTGAATGAATACTCTATAAATGTCCGGTTCGGCCTGTTTGAGCTCATCATGTTCTCCCGTCACTGTGTGCTTGTGTGTGTAACAGAATTAGTAGATTAACAAGGTGACATATGCAGAGGCGATGGGAGGTGATGGCCTGCTGGAACAGAACGGTTTCCCAGATAAAAATGCACCAAAACACGTCACCGGGTCCCAGAGGAGCCGATCCACACGTTGTACTGCCAAACTGCTATAAGTGCTAATCACAACACATTAAGCAGGATAATTAGAGCCCTAATTATTAAGCGTACATTTGTTTGCAAACGTTTGTCTACTCCCGTCCAAATCGCACATTGATTTTTGAAGTGAAAAGAAGTAAAAACAACCTCTACAGCAAACGTTTCAAAAAAAGAACATTTTCTACAAATGTTAAGGCACAGTTAGTTAATTTATACTCGATTAACCTAAAAATAGAAAATCATAATTATAGCACGTGCAAAAGTTTGGACACATTTCAAATTTTGAGTAAAGTCTCAACTAAATTAACTTGTAAGGCCTTGATTTACTTGTTAAGGCTCGTTACTCAGGTCAAAGAATTGTCATTAGGAAACTCTTCAAACCCTGGCAACAAATCTTTGAGAACCATGGGCTCTTCTAAACAGCTGACCGAGGATCTGAAAATTGCATTTTTACAATCAAATTTTTATTTGTATAGCACTTTTAACAATGGACATTGTCACAAAGCAGCTTTACAGAAATGTATAAATTCATGATATAAAATCTAAATGGATACGTTTATCCATAATGAGCAAGCCAGAGGCGACGGTGGTAAGGAAAAACTCCCTGAGACGATACGAGGAAGAAACCTCATCTGGGTTACACCAGATAGTACAATTGTAAATAATTCCCTTCTGTAACTGTGTTCTACATGTACAAAAGTGTAGTTGTGTGAAAACCAGGAAATTCATTATAGTATTCATAGTAAAACTGTTTGCTTGAAATGCAGTACAAAGCCATCTTCATGGTTTTTAAGTCCACAGTAATCTCATGTATCCTTAGGCTGTCTGTACAAGGCCATCCTCAGAGTGAGTGAGTGATTTCATTTCCGATGAGAACTCCAACCAGAAGTAGGGCACCAGGATGGATCAGGCAGGTCTGGAGAGCAGAAGGGGTCAGGATCACAAGAGAGAGAGAGAGAGAGTGAGAGAGAGAAAGAATATGCTGGGTAGAAAGTCAAAACAAAATCCCCAAATGACTGCAAGGACCTACAGGAAGGTTTAGCTGATACATGAGTGGTGGTGCAACGTTCTACTCTTCAGTGTTAGAACCTCAATTTCTAAAGTTGGGGTTGGGACAATATGGAAAATGCAAATAAAAACAAAGAGGAGGAGTATGTAAATGTACTTTGACCTGTATGTAAATAAAAACAACAACAACATATAAAGACAAGGAATTTGATGTTTTACCTAATCAACTGCATAGTTATTTGACGATAAATGAAATTGATGCATGTAACACATTCCAAAAATTTTGGGACAGGGCAATTTATGACTAATCGCAATGTGAAAAGTGGAAATAAGAAGGTGATGTGAAACAGGTGAGGCAATCGTCTAATCATAGTATATAAGGTGCCTCCAAAAAAGGCCTAGTCCTTCAAGAGCAAGGATGGGTCGAAGCTCGGCAATCTGCCAACAGATGCGTCAGTGAATAATCCAACACTTTGAGAACAACATTCCCCAAAGACAAATCGGTAGGATTTTGGGCGTTTCACCTTCTACAGTGTGCAATATAATTAAAAGATTCGAGGAATCCAGTTAAATCTCGGTGCGTAAAGGCCAAGGCCAAAATCCACTTCTGAATGCGCGTGATCTCCGATAACTCAGACGTCACTGTCTTAAAAACCGTCATGAGTCTGTAATGGATATCCTAACATGGGCTCAGGAATACTTTGGTAAACCTTTGTCAGTCAACACCATTCGCCGCTGCATCCACAGATGCAAGTTAAGGCTTTACTATGCAAAGCAGAAGCCGTACATCAACACTGTCCAGAAGCTCCGCCCACTTCTCTGGGCTCGGTCTCATCTGAGATGGACAGTAGCACAGTGGAATGTCCGACGAGTCGACATTTCAAATAGTTTTTGGACAAAACAGCCGTCGTGTTCTCCGGGCCAAAGAGGAAAAGGACCATCCAAGCTGTTATCAGCGTCAGGTCCAAAAGCCAGCGTCTGTCATGGTATGGGGGCGTGTCAGTGCCCATGGCATGGGTAACTTGGAGCAACATATGCTGTCATCCAGAGCAGGACAACGCCAAACCATATTCTGCCCGGATTACACGCGCATGGTTGCGTAAGCAGAGAGTGCGGGTGCTAGCATGGCCTGCCTGCAGTCCTGACCTGAGTCTCCCATTGAGAACGTGTGACGCATTATGAAGCGCAAAATAAGGCAACAAAGGCCCTGTACAGTTGTGCAGCCGAAGAAACGCATAATGGATGAATGGGGGGAAATTCTGCTTGCTAAACTTAACCAACTGGTGTCTCCACTCAGCGTCCAAACGCTTAATAAGTGTTATTAAAAGAAAAGGTGATGTTACACAGTGTTAAAAAGTTGACTGTCCCAGAGTGTGTTGTAGTAACTTGATTTGAAATGAGTGTATACTTTCATAAATAAAGTCAATTCACAAAGTAAAATATCAAATAATGTGTCAATAATGTGTTAATAATGTGTATTCAATATAGTACCGAGTGAACTGAATTTTCAAATGATTTTTTTTTTTTTTTTTTTTGCATTTTCCAAAACTGTCCCAACTTTTTCAGAATTGGGGTAGTACTTGCACAGACATGATTTGCATGGAAGTGTCATTAGAAGGAAACCTTACCTGTGACCATTTCACAAAAGTTAATGTCTGAAGTATGCAAAACAACATGTAGATAAGCCAGAGGCACTGAAGAAAAAAAGTGATATGGACCGATAAAGAAAAATTTGAACTCTTTGGCCACACTCACCACAAGGTATCTTTGAAGAAAAAAGGAGTACAATTTGATGAAAAGTACACCTTGCAAACTATTAAACCTGGGGGTGGATTATTTGCTATTATGCTTGGGGTTGTGTTGCTACCAGTGGCAGTGCAAACATTGCATGGGTAGATGGAAGAATAGATTCCAGTAAATATGAGCAAACTCTGGAAGCAAATGTGATACAGTCAGTCAATAAACTGAAGCTGAAAAGAGGCTGGTTTATACAGCAGTACAATGACCCAAAACATAGCTCTATTTCCACCATTAAGAAATGCAAGCTGAAGCGTTTGAAGCCGCTTGTTTATGTTAATCAAGTATAAAGTAATTGTGGAGTAATATTTGGGAAATAAATGTTATTACTATGCTTCCACCACTAGGTGGAATTATGTACGGATTGTCCAAGTGTTCGTCTGCCTGTGAATCCATCCAAGATTCTCAACAACTAATGGTTAGATGTTTGTAATGTTTCTATGGAATTATCATTGTACCCAGCAGATGAACTGATACAATTTTGGAACTGATCCAAACTATCAAAGCCACAGCAAGGTCAAATGTCCAAAATAGATTTTCTTCAATAGCTTCCTTTCTCTTTGAAGCGTATTTTAGGCATACAAATTTGTAACAAGAAAGACCGGGCTTGTTATCCTACTGAAAAAAAAAAGAAAAATTTGCTGCAAAGGTTGTCTTTACTTCTTTCCACTTCGAAAATCAACCAAATATGTAATTTGGTGTGGGGTTCGCAAACTTTTGCACACAACTGTACATGAAAAGACTTGCAAATGAAACACGACAATGTGAGGTTTTAACTTTACTGTGCTTTAACTCGTGATTCATGTGGGCGACAAAAAGTGCTTTATAAACCTGATTTACACCAACACCACCTTAAACCTGCACTTTAGCTTTCACTCGCTAGTTAGCGTCTCTCGCTTGTTAGCTTTTACATGCTAGGTCTGAAAGAGAACAGTGACAGCTGTGTGATTGATTTGGATGGAGCTTAAACAAGCTTTACCCCAGATTAGTTTCTCCCACTTTACGCTGAACGATGGTGAAGTTCACGTCTAATGTGATTTATCCTGCAGTTTGTGAGCGTGACTTTAACTCGGTTAAAACCCAAGTCTGAGTGAACCAGTAGAATGCAGAGCCACGTTTCTCGTTATCTGATAACTTTATTAACAAGTTAAAAAAAACCCGATGAATTACAATATTTACAGAATATCCAGAAATCAAAGTGTAAACAACAAACTTCTAGTCAACGTCACGGGTTTCACAGGAAGAAGGCGAGATGGAGGGGCTACTGTTCAACTAACTTCAAACAAAACAAACAAACAAACAAACAAACAAACAAACAAAACTCTAAATCATATGTACAACAATCCAGTGTTCAGAATTTAACGGGTTTCTGTCTTTTACAAACTTTTAGGCTTATAAAGAAAGAAACATTTTTTTTCTTTTTTAAAGGTAGAAAAAGAAAAGTATTTCCTATAACCACACAAAATGACTTTTTTTTTTTTGTTAAATATGGACGACACCAAAAAAAAAAAAACCCCACCACATTCCCAAACACTTGACATGAAGCTTCTGTTAAAAAAAAAAAAGAAAGTAAGAAGAAGAAAAAAAAAGCTGATTACCCAGAATACAGCTGGATTCTCCTTCCTTGCTAATCAGACAAAGCAGGAAAGACAATCATGTAGGAGTTGTTTTTTTTTCCATCAGTGATGCCACAACTCCTCATGATTTCTGTTTCTATCAAAAATGTGATGAATTCTAAACTATTTGTAAATGATTTTTGTTTTACACAGACATTAATTAACGAAATGAAACTTTTATGCAGGTAATTGTGTAATACTATGATAAAAACGGTAAATACAGAGTCAATTATTACAATATTTTGTTTAAAAAAAAATTACTAATTTATTGAGAAATTCTCTGAGAATTATGGGACTGCTGTAAAACGGGTCAACATCTCACTGCCCAAAAATGATTTTCCCTTAGTTTGGGACATGACTGTATTGTACTGTAACTGCACCAAAATGTGTTTGGAAAGAAATGGTGAAAAATTACCTCAATAATAATAATAATAATAATAATAATAATAATAATAATAATAATAATAATAAGGCTTCAGGGTTTTTGAGCAGCAACTTTCATCACATACAATCTATTCATTGTTCCTTTAAGGAGAAGCATGTTCAAATAAAACAATTTTTTTAATTGTCGTAATTGCTTGTTGGGATGAGCTGCTCGATATCAAATAGCTAAACCCAAAATGCTACTCTTCTTCAGTTCTTGTTTCCTGTAATCAAAAAAAAAAGAGAAATGGAGCCATGGCGTTGAAGGTGCTTTAAGTCACTACATAAACAGGTTGTTTTTTTTTTGTTGTTTTTTTTTAAGTTTTGCTTTCATACATGATGGAGTGCAGGAACATGCCTTCAAAGCAGCAGAAACTAAATAAAAATTTGAATTAAAAATAGAATAAAACTACAGTAGCAATTTGCTACAAAACTTTGGGGCCCAGTGTTTGTCCATATACTAAATAAAAATAAAATTAAATAAAAATAAAATCAACAAACGTCTGATACAAATAAGATGGTGACTATTCCTGAAGGAATTCAGCTACAGGATTAAAGATTAACACAAGGCTAAAAATGTAAAAAAATATTGAATCTGTAAGTCAGCGTTCAGGTCAAATCACACGATCTGTGTGTCAGGCGTTACGGAATCATCACAGCTTCGTTTAAAAATCGCTAAAACGAGGAATATCCGTCATTTTAGTGTCCTGAAGCTGTAAAAATCTTGCGAACAAAATACTTGCAGTAGAAATAATTTTATACTGGGACAGAAACATAGCTGTTTAGAATTGAGTCTTATGGTTCTAATTAAAACAATACACACAAATTTTGGCTCACGGAAATGGAGCCTGAATTTTTTACACATTTTTTAAATGCCTAATAAAAAGAAATTTAGAGTTCTGAATATAATATAATATAATATAATATAATAACAATTCTATTTTTGTTTTGTTTTTGTATGTTGAAAAATGTGCCAAATATATATAAATAAAAAGATATCACAGACATGCTTATTGATGTTTAACACAGCCAGTAATTTCTTAATATATTTTTTTGTAATATAATAAAATGAAATAAAATGTAATTACATTTTTTAAAAATTTAGACAATTCAGGTTTTTTTTGGTTTTTTTTGGCAATATGATCAATATTTAAGTGTCTAATCCAATCTAATCCAGCAAGTATTTGCTTAATAAAGAACATTTCAAAAATGTTTTTTATTTAATTTTTTTTCCCCTTTAATTTTTAAGGGAAAAAAATATACAGTGTAATTAACTTCTTTGGGAGAAAAATAGACACCAATATATCCATAAAATCAAATATAAATATCATAATCATAATGTCCTATCCTATGCTTAAGCCAATAAAATATCTTCTGGGTAAAATTCACATGAAATTTCACTGCAGTTAGCCTAACATGGAGCACTGGGGGTGCTGAAACACAAACTGTTCCTTTAATATAATTCCAGTAGAATTTCACCCAGTGCATGCCTGAAAGTTTGAATAGATTTATCATTTTATCATTAATATATTTAGCCTTCAGAACGTAAGTAAAACGAGGGACATTTTTAACACGTCACCTTACAGGAAGTGTTTATTTGACCTGAACAGAGTTCTTACAGATTCGTCACTATTGGTTACCAATATATTATTAGCATCTGTCCTATGGGACCAAGTCACACTTTTTAAAGGATCAGCGATTTAACACACAGCTAGGATGTAACACAACCTATAGAACCCATGTTTAACACTTAAAATCTAACAATGCTTCAAAACCATGAACAGTTTTGCTTTTTTCCTCACTTTTTTTTTTTTTTTTTAAATCAAGTGTCCATGAAGCAGCCTAGTTTTTTTTTTTTTTTTTTCCAACAACAAACCGTACACCATTATAACACAGTACATTTCTATAAGTCATTTTTGGTCTCTCAGTCTTCCTCATTCTGAACAGAACTCTCCGATTGGCTGGACTGATACACTCTCTCGACTTCTGTAGTGTTAGCTGATTGGTCGATGCCTCCATCTGTTATTGTTACTGAGGCAACTGGGCTCATAGCTCTCATGTTGCTGTTAACAGTCCTGAAAAGGAAAAATAATACCTCAAACCAAGTGTAGAAGCTGAATAATAATAATAATAATAATAATAATAATAATAATAATAATAAATAATGCTACTACAACTACTACTACTACTAATAAAATGTAGTTAATGTATTTTCTGTGGTTCTTTTGATTGTACTTGAACACAAACATGACCGAAAGCCGGACACTCACATGCCGTGGCGGAGAACATGACGTTCCCATTCCAAACTAAGAGAAAAAGTTCTGCCACAAAACTCACATGGAAACTTTTTCCCTGCACTCGGAGAACACGCCATCATCATTTCTGTAACAGCACACCATCCCAAACCAGAGACAGAGAGAGAGAGAGAGAGAGAGAGAGAGAGAGAGAGAGAGAGAGAGAGAGAGAGAGAGGATGGATGGTGTCAGTAGGAATAAAGGCTTAATTAATACAGCCAGGTCCATAAGTATTTGGACAGTCACACTTTTTTGTAATTTTGCCTCTGTACACAACCACAAGTGTAGTCTTTCATCTTTATTTCAAGGGGTTTAACAGAAATATTGCAGTAACCGTTTTAGAAATTACAGCCATTTTTTCCACAGAGTCTCTCCATTTTCAAAAGTAATTGGACCAACTAACAATTATAAATATAAGGATTATTTTACATACTTGGATGCAAATTGTTTCCATTACCATGGACATCACCAAATGCCGAGTTTCCTCCCAGGCCTTTACTGCAACCACCTTCAGTTGCTGCTTGTTTGTGGGTCTTTCTTCATTCAGTTTTGTCTTCAGTAAGTGAAAAGCATGCTCATTATGAGGTCAGGTGACTGACTCAGCCATTTAAGAACATGTCATTTTTTTGCCTTAAGAAGCTCTTGGGATGCCGTATGTTTTGGGTCATTGTACTGTGAAGTGCCGTCCTATCAGTTTTACAGTATTTTACTGAATCTAAGCGGAAAGTATTGCTCTATACACTTCAGAATTTATCCTGCTACTTATATCAGCAGTCACATCATCAATAAACACCAGTGACCCAGTTTCAATGGCAGCCATACATGCCCATGCCATAACACTCCCTCCACCATGTTTGACAGATGATGTGGTATGCTTTGGATCCTTTAATTCTCCATACATTTCTCTTCCCATCATTCTGATTCAAGTTAATCTTGGTTTCATCTGTCCAAAGAATCTTGTTCCAGAACTGGCAGGCTTTTTTTTTTTCCTAGCAAAGTGTAACCTGGCCTTTCTGTTCTTGACCAGTGGTTTGCATCTTGAGGTAAACCCTCTTTATTCACATTCATAAAGGTGTCTCTTGATTGTAGACTTTAACAATGATACACCTACCTTCTCGAGAGTGTTCTTGACTTAGCTAGATGTTGTGAAGGGGTTTTTATTCCCCAAGGAAAGAATTCTGCGATCATCCACTTTTTTCTTTGGTCATTCAGGCCTTTATGGTGTTGCTGAGCTCGCCAGTGTATTCCCTCTTTTTAAGAATGTACTAAATTGTTGGTTTGACCATTCCTAAAGTTTTTGCTATCTCTCTGATTTCTAGTCTGTTGTTTTTTTTTTTTCTGCACTTACATCAACTCTTTGGATTGTATATTGAGAGTTCCCATGGACAGCTACCAAATGAAAATCAATTCCAGACCTTTTATCTCCTTAATTGGTCATGAAATAATGAGGATAAACAATGGCCACACCTGGCCATGAAACTGATTATCAGCCAATTGTCCAAATACCTTTGAGCCTGTGAAAATGGAGGGACACTGCAAATAACAGCTGTAATTCCTAATCAGTTAATGCAATATTTTTTGTTAAACCCCAGTGAATTAAAGCTGAAAGTCTACTATTCAATCACACCCTGATTGCTTCATTTCTAATCCATTTTGGTGGTGTACAGAAGCAAAATGACAAAGATTGTGTGACTATCCAAAAACTGATGGACCAGACAGTATATTCTTTTAATTATTTTTTTTATTAATGCTGGTAAATTCACTAGTTTTCATGTTTCCAGTTCTTCAGTCCTGCTTAAATGTTTTAAATAAACGTAGAATTCAAATTGTAGCATTTTTAGGAGAACATAATTCTTAATAATAATTTTTATGCAGTGATGTAGTTTATTGTTTACCCGCCATCTCTGCTTCCTGTTTACTCTCTTCCTGTGTGGCTGTCACTTCCTCCTCCATCTCTTTCTCTTCTTCTCTTTCTGCCTCCTCGGTTTGCTCATCATCATCAATGGCCACCAGTTCCTCCTTTTCTTCCTCTTCCTCCTTCAGTTCCTCTTCCTCTTCACTGTTTATTTTCTCTTTCAGAACATCCAGCTGGTCCAGATTCACTCTGCCCATCAGCTCAAAGTTACGGATCACCTAACAGCAAAAAAAACAGGACATAAATTTAGTAACTTTACCAAAACCGTCAATCTGCGTCATTAAAATAGCATCTGTGTGTGCTAGTGTTTCGAACATTTAATTATGAACACTACGTGGTGTTCTTACGAAGTGTGCTGTTTGGGACAGGGGATGGAGGCTGACCTTGTGTTCGTCTCGGAGGTGATCCTCGAGCTGCTGCTGGTGTTTTGTGTCGTAGTAACACAGTCGACACTCGTATGGTTTGGGCTCATCGTGTTTGTCAATGTGCTGCTGCAGACTGTCGGCACTTGAACATGTGAAGGTGCACTTATGACAGCGGAAGATCAAACCGTCCAGGTGACGAGACAGTTTAGAGCGAGACACTTCCAGAGGGATCACGCGCTCTTCTGGGGGGACAGAGAGGGAAATGATGATCAGTTCTATGGTATCGAGGACAATGGTTAAGAGGACAGTGGTGTAGTGGTTGTTTGTGTAGTGGTGAGTGGTGCAGGGGATTCTGGTGTGAGGACAGATGTGTAGGGGACAGTGGTGTAGTGGATAGATGTGTAGTGGACAGTGTTGTACTGGACAGATGTGTAGTGCAGAGTGGCACAGAGGATGGTGGTGTACTAGACAGATGTGCAGTGGAAGGTGATATAGAGGAGGTGGTGTAACGGACGGTGGTGTAGTGGACAGATGTGTAGTGCAGAATGGCCCAGAGGATGGTGGTGTAGGAGACAGATGTGCAGTGGAAGGTGATATAAAGGAGGTGGTGTAATGGACAGTGTAGTGGACGGTGGTTCAATGGACAGATGTGTAGTGGATGGTAGTATAGTGCAAGGTGGTGTAGTATAGGGTGGTGTAGTGGACAGTGGTGCAGTGGACAGATGTGCAGTGGAGGGTGGTATAGTGTACGGTGGTGTAGTGGACAGTGGTGCACTGGAGAGTGGTGCAGTGGACAGTGGTGCAGTGGACAGATGTGCAGTGGAGGGTGGTATAGTGTACGGTGGTGTAGTGGACAGTGGTGCACTGGAGAGTGGTGCAGTGGACAGTGGTGCAGTGGACAGATGTGCAGTGGAGGGTGGTTTAGTGTACGGTGGTGTAGTGGACAGATGTGCAGTGGAGGGTGGTTTAGTGTACGGTGGCGTAGTGTACGGTGATGCAGTAGACAGATGTGCAGTGGAGGGTGGTAAAGTTGACGGTATGTCCATACCTCGGTGAAGGAGGACATGGTCGATCATGTGACTCTTGGACTTGGTGTGATAGAGACAGAAAGGACAGCGCAGTTCTCTCAGTCCATCATCAGAGGGGGGACTGTGTCCGGCCTCCACATGCAGGGTGAAGGTGGACCTGCACGACAAACACCAAATAAACACCAAATGTATACAAAACAACTCCAAAACAAACACTAAAACAAGCAGCAAATAAACACCAAAGGAAAAAACAATACCAAAAATGAATATAAAATAAAACACCAAATCAAACTTCAAAACACACAAAGAAAAAACAAATACCAAAAATAAACACAATGAAAACACTGAAATAAACATCAAAGCAAACCCGAAAATAAACACCAACATGAACATTAAAGCAAACAGCAAGACAAATACCAAAATATACACCCAAGACAAAAACAAACACGCAGTGATTATTATGGTTATGATGATGATGTAGTTACTTGTAGCAGGTGAAGAAGGAACAGTCTTTGCACTTGAAGAGTTTCTTTCCTCCGTGGCGGTCTCGGTAATGTCTCCTCAGACTCTGCATATAACCTGAGCTGAACTCACAGAATTCACAGGTTAGGGTGGCGTCAGGGCGGGACAGAGCTGCTCCCAACGTCTCTGCCCCTGTCGATGGGGAGGGGCCAGGAGAAACCGACAAGAGAGTGGGTGGAGCCTGATTACGAGACGCCAATTGGTAATGACTCAACTGCTGTTGAACATCTGGCGGTTCCAAATACGACACAGAGTCTGACAAGAGACAGAGAGAGAGCATGTACTCAACACTATAGAGTATTATTTAAAATGACAGAGATCTGATGAAAATGATTGCAATTGTGTTGATGAGGATGTGTTTTTAGTGTGTGTTGGGATAGCGAGGATGAGTAGCAGTTTAGACTTGGGTGTTGAGTATCGTACTGAAAATGTAAACTACTACAACACACTTCACACCCCTTATCAGCTCCATAACACACCCTGTGTGAGGATAACACATGTCTATGTGAGTATGTCATTATTGGTCTAAATGTGTGACCTTTGACCTGAGTACAGTGTTGGTGCTTACCTTTGGTGTTGGCGTCGCTTTGTGTGTGTTGTGTGTTGTTGTGTGTGAGTGTGTGGGTGGTGCGCAGGGCAGCTCGGGCTCTCAGTCGGGGCAGTGTGAGAGTTTCCCCGTGTTCTTGCAGTGAGTGATCCTTCAGCTGACTGATCGTCATCGTCGAGAATGGACATGAGATGCACTTATATGTGTTCTCACCTGAAGCAAACAAACAAACAAACAACAACAATAACAACAACAAAGACTACAATAACAACAACAACAGTCATTAACATCTACGGTAGAAATGCGTCACAGATAAACAAAAAACAATTGTGCAGGTGTGTATGTGTTTGTGTATGTGTACCTGTGTGTGTGTGCATGTGTGTGCGTGTACACCTGCATGGGATTAGTGCAGGTGCATGTACGTGCCTGTGTGTGATTTGTGCAGGTGTGTGTGTGCATGTGTGTGCGTGTACACCTGCATGGGATTAGTGCAGGTGCATGTATGTGCCTGTGTGTGATTTGTGCAGGTGTGTGGGTGTGTGCAGGTGTGTGTGTGTGTGTATGTATGTATGTATGTATGTATGTATGTATGTATGTGTCTGTACCTGCATGGGATTAGTGCAGGTGCATGTACGTGCCTGTGTGTGTGTGTGTGTGTCTGCGTACCTGCATGTGATTTGTGCAGGTGACTCTTCAGGCGGCTCAGGTAGGCTGATTTAAAGGGACAGAGTTTACACCGGAATGGTTTGTGATGTCCGTGATGAGACTGAACGTGTCGGTCCAGACTGAAGGAAAAGCGAAACGAGACAGTTGCGGATGAACAGAATTCGGTTCCATGCTAACATTTTTCTGACATCGTAAATAAAGTATAAAGTGGCTGTTTGGATATTTCTCGCCATACTTGTGTCTGAAAGCTGACTGGAACTGACAGTACTGGCAACTGTACTTGTCGTCTCTGTTGATCATCGCTGTGGCCGAATGGCTTCGTTCGTGAGATCGGAGTCCCTGCATGGACATGAAAACTCGATCGCACATATCGCACCGGTGTTCCGGAACCCTCTCCGTGATCCCCGTCGCCATGGTGACCAACACGCCATCCCCTGCCTCAGTGGGAATAGTCTCCGTACTGACCGCATCCTCCATGCTGCCATTGGCGATGCCATCAGAAATTTCCACCACTCCCTGCTGTCAGAGGAAACAGATTTACATATGATTTTCATATTTACATAAGTACGTTCATGATGTTTTTATTTTAGTTACAGTAATTCAATTTTATCATCTATAAGCTAGATTTCATTGCGATTTCCTTTATTACAATAAATCAAACGTGTGTCTGCAAGATTCAACAACAGCAAGAAACATACAAAGGTAGCTTATAGAGAAAGTTATTTAAATAAAATCAAAGCATGATGCAATTCTCCTACAATTCCGTTGCAACGAAGCAAAACTTGAACAGTGTCCCGTTTTTACCTCCACATGTCCTTCTTTGGCTTCGCCATACTGAACGTGCTTCCTCAGATGGTTGCAAATAGCTCGAAGTGTCGGGTGAATCTCAACACAAAAGTTGCATCGGTAGCCAATAGGAGCTTTTTCAACTGAGACATCCATCTGTGAAACACGTTACAAGTGATGAGGCATTTGGTCAGTTTCAGCATGTAGCTTAAACATTCACAAAGGTAAACAAAGCAAGAACATATTCATTACAGCTCACCTTGTTTTCTGGTTGTGCCTCTGTGGATTTCCGCCTGATCTGGAGCTGCTTCCTCCGTTCGTGTTGCACTGTAATTTTCTCAAACTTCTCGTTGTGCTTTGTAAGGTGGATGCTAAGCTCAGGAAGTGTGAGGAACTTGATTTCACAGTGAGCACATTGGTAGAGCTCGGCGCCTTCCTCCACTGGGCTCTGTATGGTGACAAAGTCCCGCCTGAGCTCGTTGCTGTGGTAATCATTGTAATGTGAGACGAGAAGGTCAGTGGTGTCAAAGGTCAGCTTAGAACACTTCATGCACTTGAATTGTGGCCATTCCAAGGCGTTCTCCAGGTGTTCGTCATTCTCTGATTTTACTTCCACCAGTTCTATGTCCTCCATAATGGCTGATGTCTCTGGATCCTTGGGATAAATCACAGTGAAGTAACGACCGAGTTTGCTAGAGGATTGCTTTTTTGGGAAAACCCCCGGGTGGCGCTTGACATAGTGCGAGATAATGCTTTTCCTGCTGAATGCCTGGAAAGAGCAGAGTGAGCACTTCCTTCGGTCTACTGCTTGTCTCAGCTCCTCACTCATCGCTGATTTATCTTCTTCAGAGGCCAGAGGTACAGTCACTTTGTTTGGTTTCTCAGTCAATGTCTTGGAAGCAGCGAGACAATGTGTGTAGTATGCATCGATGTCATGTCGTTTCTGATAGTGAGCAGCCAGACCTTTCCGGATGGGGTTGGTGTAGGAGCACAGGGCGCATTTAAAGACATTGTTCTTGCCTTCGGGCTGAGCTCGTACATTGTTGTGCTTGATGCGGTAGTGCCGAGCTATACCCTTCCTGGTGGAGCAGAAGTATTTGCACAGCTGACATCTGAACACGGTATGTTTCTCTCCCTTCGCGAATTCCGAGAGCGTAAGATCGATCTCGCATCTCTCAGGTGCTTCAGTCATACTGCTAGCACTGCATTCAGCGACATTGTCCTCTTTTCTAACCGAGGATTGCATTTGCGTTGGTGTAAATATATCTGAAACAGACTGGTTGTGATATTTCTCATAATGAATCTTTAATTTCTCAAGTGTTCCATGAGTATAAGGGCACATCTTGCACCTGTAGGCACCGTATCCCTGCCTCTGGTTTTTTGATTTTTCATCTCCCTCCGGCACCAAATCTTTGACCTCCTCAATGTCATCAGCAAAATCTTCAGCCGTTACTTTGATCAGTGGATGGCGTTTCTGGTAATGTGTAAGAACCCCGTGGATGCGGGAGTTCACGTACGGACAGTGTCTGCACTTGTAAACTGAACTAGGATTGATATCTGCTTCCTGTGCAAAGTCCGCAGCCTTCACTTTCATGCCAGGATGTTTCTTGCCATAGTGAGTCAGAAGTCCATGAAGGCTATTGTACTCAGACAGACACACAGTGCACTGGTAGGGATTGTTTGATATAGACGAGCTGGTGGAGAAGGAAAGGTGGGGATGGTGTTCAGGTACCGACCTGCTAATCTCCACAGTGCCTTCATCAGACTGGAGACTGTTGAATGGGCTGGATGTTGAGACATTTCCCTTTCCCATTGGAGACATAAGCTTATCTGATGTATGGTTTCCTTTAATGATGTCAATGAGAACAGACTCGTCATCTTTGACAGCCCACGGATGAACAGCTTGGTAATGGTTGGTGATGTCCCAAACAGAACAAGCCTCAAAGGCACAATCTCTGCATTGGTAATGCTTTATCTCAGAGTTGCCCACTTGCTTGGAGGTGGACGTGTCAGGACCGGCCCACAACTTGCTGGCCATATAAGCATAATCAACGTTGTGCTCTGGGTGTCGTCTTTGGTAATGCATGAGCAGCCCACTGGGCTCAGCATGGGAATAAATACACCATTCACAGTGATAACCAGCCTCCAAGATTCCATCTTGATAAGCCCAGCGCAAGATGGTCATGGCTGTGGCCTTCACAGTGGGGTGATCCTTCTTAAGATGCTTCTTCAAGGCATACACATAGGGAGATGTGTAGGCACAGTGTCTGCACTTTAAAGATCTAAGTGCTCTGGATTTCTCTGCATCAGTGGCTGAGGTTGCAGTGGATGTGGAACTTCCTGTTTGGATCATCTGCGCCCTTTCCCTCTGACTGCGAACCACAGCGGTGTGTCTTCGAACCAAATCTGCATTTGCCTTTACCTCTCTGTGCTTCTTCTGGTAGTGGATCAACACTCCTTTCACAGTGCGGTTTCCATAGTCGCAGTGCTGGCAGAAAAACAACATCTCACCCTCCCCCTTGTCTGCAGTTCCTTTTGGAGGCAAATGATTGGATCCATCAGTTGCATTGGTACTTAACTGTTTCAGAAACTTTTTAGGAGGTGCAATCTGCAACTCATCCATGAGTTTCATCAACCCAAGTGTAGGAGGTGCATGCTTTATGTATTTAGCAGTCACCTTGATTTCTGGATGGCGCTTTTGGTAATGAACTAGAACGCCCACCACAGATCGATTGTTGTAAACACAGTGTTTGCAGTAGTAAAGTTCGTCATCCAGAGTCACGGGCATAACATTTGAGGGCTTCGGAGTACTTGACAGGGTAAATGTGGAGTTGTTTGATGATTGTGCTCGATCTACCGATATGACCCGCATGGTCTTCTGTATGCGAAAGTATGATGCCTTCTGTTCAGGATGCTTTTTCTGATAGTGAACCAATACGGAGTGCATATTAGGGCTTGCAAATGAGCACATGTCACAATCGTACACCACAACATTACCATCGACGACTTCTCTGAAGGCTTCAGAGTCTACATTTGAGTCAGGCGTTTTGATCGAGTTTTTAAGGGCGGGACTGGAAGAAGACCTTGAGGCAGAGTTGGTGAAGCTCTTGGGCCCTGAATTCAAGATTTCTCTCAGTGTCTGCGACTCTGTAGTTCCTTTCTGAGGCTGATCGACCACGTAGCTCGAGAAGATCATGGCATTGTTGATTTTCACTGAGGGGTGCATTCTTTGGTAATGAGGCATCAGGCTTCTGACATTTGGGCTGGTGTATGAGCAGAAGCGACACGTGTACACCAAATCTGGCTGGTTAAAGTTGAGAACATTGCTAGCTTCTGGATGGTGATCCATGTAGTGCTTGTGTAAGTCACTGAAGTTGTTGTATTCGATGAAACACTCTAGGCAACGGAAGACAGCACTCTGATCCTCTGGATCAAGAATGTATTTAAAGCTAAACTTAATGTAGGGATGCATACGCTGGTAATGGGTGCTAACACTGCGAGCAGACTTGTTTTGGTACTCACAGTGTTTACAGTAGAAAAGGTTACCAGGTTCCTCTGTGTACTCTGTGCTCTCTTGATACATCTCTCTGCTATCTTGACTGCTTTGATCATGGATATCTTTAGACTCTGCACCAAAGCTGTCCTCATCATCGGAGACGGTGACTTGGATAGGGATGTTTCTTGAGGTTAACTTGGACTGCAAGCTACGCTTCCTTTTGCCGACACCACGCTCCGTTTGAACAAAATCAGGTTTCCTGATGTACAAATGCTGCGTATTATAAGTGAAGCGTCGGCTTTGAATCTCGGAGTTATCTTTCTCTTTTTTCTCATCCACATGATTTTCATTTTCCTCTTCCTCATCCTCCATATCATCGAGATTAATAACGTCCTCTTGCTGCTGACTCTGACTGATTTTACTCTGAAGGTTGTTTGCAATTTCGTCAATTCTTGTTCGTTTCTTGACCGGAGACAGATCCAGAGGCAAGTCGTTTATGGACTTCCTGGCAGTCTTTCCAATGAGGTGCTTTCTGGAGGAAAATCCAAGGATTGACGTTTGAGTTTTTTGCACAAAGTTCGATGTTCCGTATGATTCGGATTCAGAATCCTGCTGCTCATTTAACGAATCGTCTTGACTTGTGGGCTGTACCCCATCACAGTATGAGTGCTTATGTTGCTGGTGGACACGTAAATCTTTCAGTGTCATTGTGGAAAAATTACAGAGTGAACAGTGATGAGAATTTTCCTCTTCTACATCGATGGATTTCTGGCCATTCATGTTAGAGCTGCCATTTCCTCCATTGACTGAGTTTTCAATTTGGCCATCTTGGCTTTCATTGGTTAGGTCCATGATGTCCCATTCAGTAGAGGAGCCACTGTGACATTGCTTATGTGTGGCAAGTTTTACTGAACTTGTACAAAGAAATGTACACTCATCACACTTGTACAAGGTGGTCTGGCTGGCTAAGTGTATGTTTTCTATATGGCGAGAGATACTGCTATGATGTTTAGCCAAAAAAGAGCAGAACGGGCACTGGAATTTATTCAGATGCCTTCCAATTGGAATTCCTTCGGTCTCCAGCAGTTTATTATCCTCCTCTGACAGAAGCAGCTTAGCAGAATCCACAGTGCACAACGAGTCGTTGTAAGTAGGATCATCAACGTCACAGAGTTCATCATCATCAGAGCTGCTTTGTGAATCGTTCAACACGCTGGTATCCAGATCCACCCTTGAGTGCGACACGTCTGACATGGCAAAAGTCGACCTCTCTGACAGTATGGAAGATCCTGTGCTGTTGGGAATCTTTCCTGCAATATGGGAATACTGAAAAGGTGACAGCCCTGATAGGGACTTCACTGAGGCACTACCTTTCACAGATGCTGAGGAGCCTTCATTGCCACTTAGATCAGTTGACATCAAGTTGGACGTTGGAGTGCTTCTTGGCGATGAAGGAGAATTTGATTTAGAAGATCCTGCACTTCCATCTGCTTTGGGTTTTTGTAGTGAGACCATAATCTTCACCATGTTTCGGTGCTTCTTCATCATGTGATCACATAACTGTTGTCTTTGAGAGGTCTGGAAGCCACACCACTCACAGCTGAAGCCACCTCTGGACCTTGCTTTGATCATGGATTCCAAAACGTTACGCTCAGTAAGATCCTGTGATTCCTCACACTGTTCTTCCGAAGACATGGCATCGGAGTCCATGTCCAGAACCTCTGTTTCAGCTTCTGCTTCAACAGGAGACTCTGAATGGGCCAGAAAATTATTTTTGTGATGCATACTCTGATGCTTCAGGATTCTCGCTCTTCGAGGAGATTTATATGTACAATACTGACACGAGTACAGCTTATCGACGCTATGATGTGCTGTAACGTTGAAGCCTGACTTGGAGGTCTCGAGTGAATTTGAATGGTCGTTTGAATACGCTCCTCCTTCAATGCCATGGACCTTCTTAGCATGCTCTTTGAGGAGGGATTTCGATCGGAAGTAGCGCACACAAAATTTGCACTGAAAAAATGGGTTTTTTGCCTTGTCGGCTGACTGATTGTAAATCGTTTGGTTTGAACTGGACAAGGGCCCCGAATCTGTGGCGAAGGAGTTGAGGCCTGAAACATAAACATAGGGAAAGCGGAATTTATTTATTTTTTGCACGCCGTTTATTTTATGTGCTTAAAGCAGAAAAAGGCTGCGTGTCCGTTTATCTGGAATCTATAAAAGGATCCGTTATGACAAATGGGATCCATTTTACAAATTACGACACTGTGTAGTAGTATCATAAACAAGACAAATATTACAACAAGCATTAACAACAACGTTGTTCTCTCATTAAAATCTGTTCCAATGGACATAAAAATCAGGTCCATGGAAATACTCGAATTATGTTGTCGTCCATGCGGAAAATGAGGCTATGTTGAAATTCTTAAGCAATAAAAATGTAAGAAAATGTGTAGAAATGACATCTTTTATGCATGCTTTCAACACTGTTAGGACGGAGCATGTATTTATTTTTTTATTGAGTAATTAGGCCTGTCTTATGAACCGATTTTGATATCCAAGTGCTATCCTCCTCATGGTCACCTTAAAGAATCACACTTTACCTGTAACGCTTCAGATCCTGACCAAAATGGGCAAACAAAGGGTACTTCTTTCACTGCACTGTGAGCTGTATGGGGCCGTATATTCCGTACACGTCACCCAGTGACCTAGACTTCCTGACACTGTGGTTACACAGACCAACTGCACACGTGAAACAATGAGTGCACACATTTGAACATAAAGAATTTTCATTTGATCAAAGTGCGGATTGACGTGATTCACGACGTGATGCATACATGAGTCTGACTGTTGATGTGGAAATATGTCCGGGGTGATTCATAAATTCTGAGAAACAGTAGCATTGAAGCAGACGTCAGGCTGGAGTTGTGTGCAGTGTGTGCTTAGATAAAAACTGCAGTGTGATCAGGGGCAGAGACAGAACATAGAAAATGGAGGGAATTTGGGATTCATGGGCCAGTGGACATGTTTTAAACGCACAATAACGTCAATAACACAAAGGCAAAACCAAAATCCCAGACGGCTGTTTATCTAGGTCAAACTGAACGGAACAATTTTCTGGCAGGTTGATAAAAGTTTCGTTAACACAGATTTTCTTCGCACTCATACTCATATGTCGATAAATGACAAATCGGCCGTAAATGACCGAATGTGTTCACGGCACAGCTCTTTAGCGATACCCACAAAACTCCATAAAAGGAAAAGCTCAAAGAGCTGAAAAGGACAAAATGATGACTAAATATGAATGAGTGCCTTCTAAATGTGGTGCATGCTAAATTTTCCAGTAATGCAGCTAAGCCATTGCAGCGTGCCAGCTATCACAGACATACTCTAGCTTTTCCGCCTTTTACAGAGTACCATTAAATTCGTCCTAATGGAACATCTAGTCTTATTTGTCTTAATTTATGTTTGGATTGCTTGCTTTCAGGTCATTATTATGAAATGACGGAGTTTCTCAAAAATGTTCATTAAACTGGTGTACTTGAATAAATGAAGGATTTAATCTTGACGTCATTGGTGCATAGAATTGCATTAACTCATTAACAATTTGAATTCAAGAGGTTTGTGTCCGTGAGTCTCCGTATATATAAATTGTGCACAGACTTAAGAGCAAAATGTAGGGTATGAAAAATTTCTTCCAACTGGATTTTCATCAAATACCACTGGTGTAAATGCTCAGAACAACAATGCTTTCTGCAGCCAATTGCTCACATTTACAACCACATTCACAAATGTGACCGAAGTGGAGATCCTCAAAAACTAAGGTGTGGGATGCACACGCTGCTCAAAACAGGAAATGTAAGGTTTATTAATATGGGTGCTGTTTATATTACAGAATTGACGTTAATGCTTCATTATCACCTAAAATCTGGCTCTATTTACTGCTGCGACTTGTGCAACACAGCATGTGTTTTAATGTTCTCGTAACACTAAAACCAGGCGAATGGAACTGAGCCAATAGCCAGCCACGTTTCTGAGAACATCACTGTCTGTCCTTCTCCGTTTTTCAAGGCGTCAAGATTTCCACACTGACGCATGCTACTTTATCTGCATTCATCTGTGTTTGTTACTCATTTCAGACACCAAAGTAAACGTCCCACTAATGAACAACTGATATGATTAGTTTTGTCACCAGACAAAGAGAAGAAGAGAGGATTTGTAGTCAGATACACAGGCCAAGAACAATAAAAACAGAGAAGGAGAAAGTAAAAGCAAAGAAAAGTGGAGAAAAGTAGAGAAGGTGGAGAAGATAAGAGAATGTAAAGAAAAGGCAGAAGGCGAAGAAAGTGGAGAACATGGACAAATTGAAGAAGGTAGAGAGAGTGGAGAAGATAGAGAACGGTGAAGGAGAAGAAGAAAGGAAACGGAGAGAAGAAGGAGAAGAGGGAGAAAGTACAGAAGGTGGACAAAGAGGAGAAGGTGGAGAAAGAGAAAGTGGATGAAGTGAAGAAAGTAGATCATGTGGAGAAATTGGAGAAGGTGGAGAAAGAGGTGCAGAAATTGGAGAAGGTGGAGAAAAGTGCAGAAGGCGGAGAACGGGGAGAAAATGGCAAAAGTGGAGATGGTGGACAACATGGAGAAGATTTGGGAGAAGAAGGTGGAGACAGTAGGAAAAAGTGGAGAAACTGGAGACATTAGATAAGATGGAGAAATTGGAGAATATAGAGAAAGTGGAACGGGTGGAGAAAGTAAAGAATGTAGAGAAGCTGTAGAATGCACATAAAGGGGATAAATTGGAGAAGGTAGAAAAAAATGGAGAAAGTACAGAAGGTGGACAAAGAGGAGAAGGTGGAGAAAGAGAAAGTGGATGAAGTGAAGAAAGTAGATAGTAAAGTGAAGAAAGTAGATCATGTGGAGGAATTGGAGAAGGTAGAGAAACTGGTGCAGAAATTGGAGAAGGTGGAGAAATTGGTGGAGAAATTTGTGGAGAAATTGGAGAAGGTAGAGAAACTGGAGAAGGTGGAGAAACTGGTGGAGAAATTGGAGAAGGTGGAGAAACTGGTGGAGAAATTTGTGGAGAAATTGGAGAAGGTAGAGAAACTGGAGAAGGTGGAGAAACTGGTGGAGAAATTGGAGAAGGTGGAGAAACTGGTGGAGAAATTTGTGGAGAAATTGGAGAAGGTAGAGAAACTGGAGAAGGTGGAGAAACTGGTGGAGAAATTGGAGAAGGTGGAGAAACTGGTGGAGAAATTGGAGAAGGTATAGAAATTGGAGAAGGTAGAGAAACTGGTGGAGAAATTGGAGAAGGTGGAGAAATTGGTGGAGAAATTTGTGGAGAAATTGGAGAAGGTAGAGAAACTGGAGAAGGTGGAGAAACTGGTGGAGAAATTGGAGAAGGTGGAGAAACTGGTGGAGAAATTGGAGAAGGTATAGAAATTGGAGAAGGTAGAGAAACTGGTGGAGAAATTGGAGAAGGTGGAGAAACTGGTGGAGAAATTGGAGAAGGTAGAGAAAGAGGTGGAGAAATTGGAGAAGGTAGAAAAAGTGGAAAAGGTAAAGTGAATAAAAAGTGGAGAAAGTGAAGATGATAGAGAAATTGGGGAAGGCGGAAGAAGCTGAGAGGCTTCCCCATGTTTGCATAATTTGACATTTCTCAGAACGGTTAAGATAAATGATATATAGGATCCTTCAGGCTTCGTGCTTTTGCCACGCTTACATACGCCACAGCAGGTGTAAAAAAAAAAAAAAAGTTCTTTTATTAAATCAAACATTTACTCCTGAGGTACGTGGGGTGCAGCTGTTGGATGTACCTGGTTCCTTGTGTGGAAATTCACATTCATTATTGGTGATGTCCTCGTCGTCCTCCTCAGTGTGACTGAAGGAGTTTAAGGAATCGGACCTTGACCTTTGAGGTGATTCGTTCCCGACGTCTGTGGGCTGCAGGAAAACGGTGTGGACGTCCTGAATGTGAGCCTTGAGCTCATCGCAGGACTCTGCACGGAAATCGCAGCCATCGCACTGTAGCACCTCCATCACTGAACACTCCCTGGAAAATCAGGGAAACCTGCAAAGAAGAGAAAAGAAAGAAAGGAATGAAAACAAACAAAGGACTTTGGTGATGCGTAGAGCCGTCTCTCATCCTGCAGGGACCAGTCTCATCACCTCAGCACGAGGGTATAGCAATACGGCTACTTTAAATCCCCAGTGCATCTTAATTTCAACCTCATCATGATCGATATGAACAACACTGATGGAAACGGCACCGAAAGCCCCCCTCACACTCGACGAGTCTTATATTCTGACACAAAAGACTGCTTGTTTCCAGGAACACTTGCTGAGAAGGGATTATGGCTGGATTCACTCTCTTTCTTCATGACCTTGGGATAAAGCCAGAGCTGGAGAACACCGGCGTGTCTCTGTATTTACATCACACGTCTTCGTCACACTGCATCAGGTCCTTCTGGAGCAATGAGGACCGCACCGAGTCCCCGAGGTGGCCATGCAAACGCAAAGCATTGTGGGGAACAAATCAACCAGAGGTGGCATAATTATCCCAGATCCCAGAAATAATCAATAGCAGTCTCACAGAATGTCTTTCACATCAATACATCTAACCGCGTAAAAAAAAATAATAAAAAAAAATAAATAAATAAAAACTGACATGTTTACTGAAGCAATGGAATAAATACAAAGAAAATAGGAAATTTACACCTCCGAAAACACACTTCATAAATTATGTAATAAAGCACAAATTAATTAAATAATAATACAGCGTGTGTGGTGCTGTTACAGTAAAATACTGAGTGATGGGCTGGTGTAACAGTGCATCACCGAGTACTTTAATCCAGTTATACCACAGCAGTTTGGCAATGTTATCATGTATGGCATATCAACTATAAACATTATTTTCCTCACCAGCCTCATTATTCTCTCTCTCACACACACACACACACACACTAAGTTAATAAGAATAAAAATGTACAGCTTTACTCGTGACTGTTACTTACAGAAAACCATGTCTATGAATATACATACAGTGCTGTGAAAAAGTATTTGCCCCATCCTGATTGCTTCTGTTTTTGTGTAGATCTCGTACTAAGTTGTTTCAGAAATTAAAACAAAATCGGAGATGAAACAAAGGCGACCCGAGTAAACACACGATACAGTTTTTAAACAATAATGTTATTTATCGAAGCAAAAACGTTATCCAAGACCAACTGGGCCTGTGTGAAAATGTATCGGCCCCCATAGTGACTAATTCCCCAAATCTATGACGCTGCATTCATAATGAGGTTCAGCTGGACTAGACGCAACCAGGCCTGATTACTGCAAACCCTGTTCAATCACATCAACACTTAAATAGAACTTTTTCAACAGCGTGATGTTGGTTAAAAGGTGCTCTCTTCCAGAAAACCCTAAAGGAGAATGTCCGGTATTCAGACTGTAAGTTGAAACTCAAGCACATCTGGATTATGCAGTAAGACAACGATCCAAAGCATCGGAGTAAGTCCACCTCTGAGTGGCCTAGAAAAAGTTCTGACTTGAACCAAATGAGATGCTGTGGCAGGACATTAAACAGGCAGTTCATGCTCGAAAACCCTCCAATGTGGGTGAACTAAAGCAGTTCTGCAAAGAAGAGTGGGCCAAGATTCCACCACAGTGTTGTGAAAGACTGATCTCCAGTTATCTGAAGCGTTTGCTTGTAGTTATTTCTGCTAAAGGTGGCACAACCAGATTTTAAGTTTAAGAGGGCAATTAGTTTTTCACACCGTGGTGATGGGTCTTGGATAAAAAATTTTTTAAAAACTGTATTGCATGTTTACTCAAGTTGCCTTTGTTTTATGTTGTATTTTGTTAGTACGAGATATACACCAAAACAGAGCTTCAGGTACATGTTGAATAAGTGTGTGCTCATACATGAGGCTCGACTGTCATGTCCAAAACTGTCAATCATCTCATCAACCACGCCTCTTATTTATCAAATAACTCAAAAAAAAAACAAAACAACAACCCAAAAACGCATATATTAGGCCAACTGAACCTGTCAGAATGACAGGACTCACACTATTCCTGATAATAAATTCATGGAGATGTCATTTTAAATTGAATGGGCCACTAGAAGGCCTCAGAGACATTTTGGCTTAACTTTTAAACCACTGTTACAACGTACCCTCATTGAGTCATTGAGCACAGCTCAATACACTTAATTTTGTTCTATTAGATGTTTCAGCCCTCATATAAACCTGATTTGCAGCTGCTCTACTCTCAGAGGTGCAGTTATAGAAAATGAATCCAATCAGAATACAGGATTCTGAAGCACTGCGGTATAACTAATACTAAATCAGTACTAATAAAAGTGCACCAGTCACACTTTATTTCTAAACAGTCTTTCATACTTTAAAACTAGAATAATATCAAAGAAAAAGCTGAGCTATCGCCTTACGATTGGTAAAGGTGTAGTTTATGCAAGCTTTACTCATGATTAGCCACACCTTCTTTACACTGAAATAGGAGAGACTGTGGATAATTATTCGATACCACAGTACAATACAGTAATAGTATACATGCGTGATGTGCGGCATACAATCTCAGTTTTTATCATGAGCAAATTAGTATAATTACTGTAAGTAGTAAACTACTGTTAAAGCGAACAAGAACTAAAGCACTACACGCACATCGGCTCTTTTAAAAGTGCATTTTTATCATGTGTGTGATGTGCAGCCTTGCTGTGATTCGGAGTAAGGATACGATACCACACAAGGCTTTGAAGATCTGTAGTAACACTAACACTGATCTGTTCTTAGTCCAGAACCTCACACACTCCAGAACTCGGAGGAAAACTGACTTGACGGCTGATAAACTGAAGTGCGGAGTTTCTCCTAGTCAAGGACAGCAAGTGAAGGACTCGGTACTCAAGCGGTCCAAGGCTGAGTGATGAGTGAAGGTCAGAGGAAAGGTAGAGCTGTGAACAAAATAAAAACAGTGTGTGGAACAGTGTGTGTGTGTGTGTGTGTGTGTTCACTGTCAAAGAAACATTAACTTTTTTACTAATGTTTGCTTAAAAACTTTTATCAAATCAACTAACTGAAGTGTAATTTCACTACACGTTACTCTCTGTCGGAGAGGCCATGCCCCCTTCGCTGTGACTGACAGACACAGAGGCCACGCCTCTTTCAGTGAAACTGACAGGTACAGAGGGCATGTCGCTGTCACCGGGAATAAGACATATAGGCAGTGCCTCTTTCACTGGGATTTGCAGGCACACAAGCCACGCCCCCTTCACTGGGTCTGACAGAGATAAAGGCCAGAACACTTTGACTGGGATTGATAGACACAGAGACTAGATACAGAGGCCCCGCCTCCACCACTGATACTGACAGGTACAAAGGCCATGCCACCTTCACTGAGACTGATAGATACAGAAGCCACACCCCTTTCACTGGGATAGACACACCAAGGTCACACCAAGGTCACACCAAGGTCAGTCCGTCTGGAGGAAAGATTACAATGTATAACTTTTATTTTTGTGCCTTTTTTTTTTTTTTTTTACTGTTCTATTGTTAGCAAGCGCAAACTAGTAAGTACAAATGATGTGATTGTTATCTCTAAAGTAAGTTGGAAAAGTTGAAGTGCTTTTACGAAGCTGGACTAATCAGAAACTGAACAGCAGTGATTTCTGGCTACACTATATTGTCTCAACCTGAAAAATCACACCCATATGTGCTTGCTGAACATCCCGTCCCAGATGTAGCCCCCCCCCCCCCCCCCCCCCTTTGCTGTTCTAATAACCTCCACTCTTCTGGGAAGGCGTTCCTCTAGATCAAGGAGCTTGGATGTGGGGATTTGTGCTCATTCAGCCACGAGACCATTAGTGAGGTTGGGCGTTGAGTGAGGACATTTGGGGAGCATTCCAGTTCATCCTAAAGGTGTTCAGTGGGATTGAGGTAAGGGCTCTGTGCAGGCCACTGTGCAGGAGTTCTTCTACTCCAACCTTGGCAAACCATGTCTTCATGGAGCTCGCTTTGTGCACAGAGGCACTGTCATGCCGGAACAGGTTTGGGCCTCTTAGTTCCAGAGAAGGCAAATTGTAATACTACAGCATACAAAGACATTCTATTCAATTGTGGGCTTCCAAGTTTAGGGAAGAACCACATATGGACGTGATGATCACACGTCCACATATTTCTGGTCGTATTGTGTAGATGGTTTCCCGTCATTCTAACAACAAATCTGATATGCTACAACAGAAATGCTAAGCCACAGCATTTTTTGTTGTCCATCTTATGTCCCCACCTTCTGCCTCCAAAATGGCATCAAGGAAGATGTTTTTCTGTGTGCGAGACAAAGGACTTGAAGGTGAAAATAATCATGAGAACCACCTGCCTCTGTGCCATGCTAAGCTAACTGCTAATGATTAATAAGAGAAATTTTCCAGGTCTTTGTTGCTGTGACAAGTGAAGAGCAGTGCAGGTCCTTCGAGATTCAAGGACAGCAGCCATTTTAAGACTCAGCCGTGTGTGTGTGTGTGTGTGTGTGTGTGTGTGTGTGTGTGCGCGCAAAGTCTCTGGTGAAATCTCAGTCCATTGGTTATAACCTCATATCCCCTGAAATCTATTCACAGCTCCGATTCATGTATAAAAGACAGATGCTAATGCAAATGCTAATGATGTGGTATGTATAAGGAATGATGTTCCTCTGGAGAAGTGCTGACAAAAAAAATGTGTCCTACAAATACACAGCTCAGCAGAAACACTTCACTTCTGCCAGCCTGACTTGGCCATTTTATATGTCAGAACGAAACCTCAGCCCATCTCAGGATTAAACACAGAGCGCAAACACAGTCTCTGAGCAGGTTCTCAAGGACAATCGCTTCTTTAAAAAAGAAAAAAAAAAAAAAAAAATCTTCTGCAGGCTGTAGGAGGAAAGTGCCAGCTCGGCTCCACGAAAGGGTCTAAAAATGCAAAGCATGCCTGAAACGTCGTTTTTTTTTTCCCCTCCTCTCTCCAGAGCTCAAAAACATCTGCAGCGCCGGGGAGAGGAGCAACGAGACGGAGAGAGATAGAACTGTAATGATACACTAGTATGGCTGTAAAAAGAAATCTAGAATGGTTCTATCATTAGCATTACACTCGATGACTAGAAGGTTCCACAACAGTTCTTCAGATGGACAACGATACCAGCTTTCTTAGAGATTCTATTTATAATCTTTTCCAAAAGGGGGCAACTTCCTCCAAAATGACAAACATAAAAGATCCTGTTTAGGTGCTAGACTTAAACAGGAACATACCCCCCCCTCCCCCCCTGCATGTTCTCATTATCTCCAGAACCAAACTGTGGCATGTGGGTGGGGCTAGAAACCGGTGCCGATCCTGATAATATCAATGTCACTTAATATTAATGAGTATTTATTGGTCATGTATACATTACAGCACAGTGAAATTCTTTTCTTTTCTTCACATACCCCAGCATGATAGGAAGTTGGGGTCGGAGTGCAGGGTCAGCCATGATACAGCGCCCCAGGAGCAGAGAGGATTAAGGGCCTCGCTCAAGGGCCCAACAGTAGCAGCTTGGCAGTGCTGGGGCTTGAACCCCCGACCTTCCGATCAGTAACCAAAGCCTTAACCGCCAAGCCACAATATTTACAATTGCTCTATAATTATGACTTTCATCCATACCTGTCCATTTAGGCCTAAACAATGTAAACTGTATAAATGGTATGAAAACAAAATGAGTTTCTTTGAGGTGGTTCACGACAAATCTGACTGTCATGTTTCCCTTTTTCAGAAAGATCGAATTAGACATTATTTTTGCTGCTGCCATGCAGCCTAAATGTTTACGACGCCAATTGTTCTTCACCATTTTCCCTTTTACTGCTGTTGCAGCTTGGTGCTTTTCATTTTGCCTTGTGGTACGTACCAAGTGTTTGGAAAGTTGCCATGTGGTCATTTTTTTTTTTTTTTTTTTTTTTTAAGGAAAAAATATATTTTTTCTTGTTTACACTGGTCAATACTGACATGTGTGCCTTAAGTTATCATTTGAGAAAGAGATGTAGCAGTTGTATAGAAATGTAACACGATGGCATGAGGCGATGGATCAGCACGTTGTTAAGCACGAACACGAGCGGGAGGTTAAGCTGATTAAGTCGCAGAGGTTTTTAGTCTACTCTCTTGCACACTACACACAGATTTTACATTAGGTGGATGGAGATTCACATTCACAGTGAGCTGAGCTTTAGCGCACATCTAATCAACTCTCCTGGACTTCTTCAAGAAAATAATCACGAATTGAAGGGGAACATGTCCTGGTGTGGTTCGTCCAAATCACACAATAATTACGAAAGCCGGACCACTGATAAAAAACAGAATCTTAGAAAAGACCGGTGCTGAGAGTAGAAAAATAAAAATAGCCACCGGAGATCTTTCACAGTTAAAACTGTCCATCAACAGCTTGCTCAATTTATCCAATTGTATCTTTTGTTTCCGCAGCGTTTTTGTTTCACTGGAACACTTCTGACTCGTCCAGTTCAGCTTGTTCTAGACGACTGTCCTTCACATACCTCTTTATCAAGTTCTTACACAAGTCAGAGGTGCGTCAACTTTGATGATTATCTTCGAAAAGAATGAAGGTTGATGCAACAAGCTGACTCCTCAACAAGTTGTCATGAAATGGCATGGCATGGCATTCTGGGTAAAACCATCAGGATTGCCAGCAAAACAACCACAGATCATGATGGTGCCTTCAGGATGATTGGTTTACTTAGTCAGAACGTGGTTCTTCCAGGTAAAAAGCAGACGTGATTCTATGTGATTATTCCTTATGTCCTTCGTTATCATATCGTTTCTGCACAAGTCTGAGGTGCATCAACCTTGAGAAGAGTAAAAGACTGTTTAATCCATCTAACTTTAATTCTGATGGAACAAAATGGCTCTAGCCATTCTGTTTAGAACGTGAGCAGATCATGAATTTCATCCATTCCTGTCCATTTAGGCCCAAACAGCGTAAACTATATAAAAAAAAAAATCTTCACGTGGTTAACTTCTACAGTAAAGTTCTACAGTTCCTGTATTTTGGGCTCAGAAAGTTCTCTGGGTCAGAACTTTTAATTGTGATTTTTTTTTTTTTTTGCCATACTTTGTAGTTACAGGAAATAAACATGCAGCTATCATCTGACTCTTCCAGTTCACCTTGTTCTATGTGATGTCCTCCTTTATCAAGGTGTGTCACTTTTGGTCATTGTTATTCAAATAGCTGTAACCCTGGAGTCTAAACTTTAAAAATCGTCATAAACTTCGTACAGAGAAGTCCCACACCCAGTCTCCTTTAATAAAGCCCAAATATTTTCAGACTTATTAATCCATAAGCAAAACTTTTCCTTCTCAAAATGTCTGGGGTTTTTGTTGTTGTTGTTCCTTTTAGACTTTTAAATTTTTTTTACTGTGGTTGAGCCACAGATGCAGGAGACTTGGAAACTTTCAAGTCAACAACTCTGGGTTGTTATATTGATGAGTACCTAAAGACCTATTCACCTATTCAACCAGCACCACCTCCTCTATACTTGGTGGTTTGTTCACAAACATTTCAAATTTGACTCATTACATCAAGAGACTCCAGTTTCTGTGTTTCGGCTCAGAGGACTCCTTCCTTTAATTCAGGACCTTATTTCTTTGCACCGAGTCTTCCAGATCATTTCTTTCTCTGAAACACTGATGCTAAAACACCGAAACTTGGTTTTCACTGTGGAAATTATGTAGGAAGTTGACTGCGAAGAACTTGTTTCTTCATCCTGAGGCTCTGTTTCTACAAAATAGATATTCCCAGTCACAGCTCTTCCAGACAAAGGTTTCGAGAGTTGCCTTTCATTTTGACCTTCATTTCACTTACTTACAGTTATCTTTTCTTCTCCCATGCATTCAGAAAAACTGCTTAAATCCAGGTGAACTTAATCGTTGTCCTACAAAATGTAAAAATGTAAATATGACCTGCGATCGGTGTGTACTGCATGTGGCTGCCAGTATAAACCACACATTTTGCATGGTGCGATTTACCCATGCAAACTGAGGCCTTTGCATCATCAAATGCCAAGATCCTGTCAGGCAGGGCCACTGACTTCTTCATACGCACACCACAGCTCACTTATACTCTTACAGATCATAAAATGTATATAAAGAAGTATAGTTAGGAAATTATTTGAGGGTGGTACCGTAATGTTAGGCCGAAAGTATCGTGTTAATCAAGACTCTAAACACCGGGACTAAAAAAAGAGCCAGACCATTAATGACAGGGACTAACCAATAGTCAGAGCAATAAAAAAAAAAACAACCTGGATTTATCAAGATACAGAAACCTAAACACTGGGATCAAACAAGAGTCGGAGCTCTAAAGACTGGGGCCAACAGCGTGAGAACCCTAAACAATGGGACCAACCAAGAGTCAGAGTCCTAAATACTGGGATTAACCAAGTGAGAGCTACAAGACGCCTATTTAAATATGATTAACTTTTTCTACATATGATTTTTCTTCTTCGTGAATATAACTACACCGTTAATATTTCAGATAAAGCATATAGACTAGTCAAAAGTGCTTTGATGAATCACAGCAGGAAATGAGTGGAAAAGAATTGTTATTTATTGTACCTCAAGCAAAACTAATGCTCGAACGTCTACAACTCATTCAAGATCTTCTAATATTTGTAAGCCCGTGTTCTGGCCCTCCTGCTGTATCTGCTGTAATCTTCTGCTTCCCCCAGCAAATCCCTTTCAGAGCAGATGGCAGCAGACCTGAACTGGGTCAACCATTAACCAGTTATAACATCTGAATGAAGCACCAACATACTCACATGCACATGCACGCACGCACAAAAAAAACCACTGAAGAAGGCGGTGGTTCTACTTCTGCTAATAAAGACACACATTCGTCTCTGAGATTCGAAAGGGGTTGAGAGGCGGGATTCATTTGATTGGAGTGGATGTGTTTTGATGACGTCTTCTTTCAGTTTCCTGACAGAATCATCTCAGTGTAAAAACACTTCCTGTTTAAATTTCCCAGCTTTGTGACCTTGGGCACCTGGAGTGTGTTTCCTTTTCACTGGTGTAAATTGTGCCCATTAACCCCAGTAACTCCAGTAACACTGAGATGTCTATTTAACCTTTAGGGAAGGGGTCTCCAGTGACAGAACTTTGTAACAGTCAGAGCTGTAACGGTCGATTTTTCGGACACGGGAAAAGTCTTCAGAATAGAGGAGTTGCTCAGTAATATGACAAGCTGCATTTTTTTTTTTGGTCTTATTAAACCTGAGAGAAAGGAGGGGGAATAAAGAGAGAGAGAGAGAGAGAAAGGCAGATTGAGGAAACGGCTTTTTATGGCTGCTATAACACAAGTAAGGACTGGAATGAAAACTATAATAGATAAAAAGAGGAATAAAACACTCAGGGATGTGCTGTTAGATTAAAATAATCAACCTCAGGGAATAACATACTCCAGACCATACGGTTATTTGAAAATAAACCACACTGGGGTGGTATGGTACTTCACGTCATGCTGATTCCACTCTGAGGTGGATTATTTTCGTATACGGCGCAGTCTGGAGTGTGTTATTCTGTTTATACCACAACGATTACAATGTTCCTTTATTAACGCACAACAGGTCACGTATTTTAATTTGTTTATGGTTTATAGTTAAGATTTGGTGTTGTGGAACATCTGACAGACAAGTTCAGTTCCTATCATCATGTGCTGTGAAAAAGTACGTGTAGACATTTAGACATTACAAAAAAATGTTTTGTTTTAGAGCAGAGTATCTGATTTCTTCTGTTTTTGTGTATGTCTCATACTAAATTGTTTCAGAAATGAAAAAAAAAATCAAAGATAAAACAAAGGCAACATGAGTAAACACAAAAAAGTCATCCAATACCAATAATGTATGAAAATGTATTTGCCCCCGTACTTACTAATTCCCCAAATCTATGAAACTGCATTCATAATGGGGTTCAGCTGGACTAGACACAACCAGGTCTGATTACTGCAGACCCAGTTCAATCAAATCAACACTTAAATATAACTTTTACAACAGCATGAAGTTGGTTAAAAGATCTTACCCAGTAACACACTGTGCCAAATCTGAAAGAAATTGCAGAAATGATGCGGAAGGAGGTGATTGAAATACATCACTCTGGGAACAAAGCGATTTCAAAAGCTCTGGGACTCCAAAGAACCACACTGAGAACCATCATCTCCAAACGGAAAAACTCAGCACTGTAGTGAACCTTCCCAGAAGAGGCCGACCTTCCAAAATTCCTCCAAGACCACAGCAATGACTCATCCAGCAAATCACAAAAGAGCCAAGGACAACATCAAAGGAACTCCAGGCCTCTCTTGCATAAGTAAAGGACACTGTTCATGACTCCACTATCAGAAAGACACTGGGCAAAATGGCATCCATGGAAGAGTGGCTAGGCGAAAACCACTGCTGACCCAGAAGAACATTAACGCTAGTCTGAATTTTCCCAAAACACACCTTGATGATCCTCAAATCTTTTGGGACAATGTTCTGTGGACTAATATGTCAAGGTGGAACTGTTTGGAAGACCAAACACAGAATTCCACAAAAAGAACATCAAACCTACAGTCAAGCATGGTGGGGGAAGTGTGATGGTGTGGGGATGCTTTGCTGCTTTGGGCCTGGGCAACTTGAAATAATTGAGGGAAACAAATTCTGCTCTCTACCAGAAAATCCTAAAGGAGAATGTCCGGTCTTCAGTCTGTAAGTTGAAACTCAAGCGCAACTGGATTATGCAGCAAGACGATGATCCAAAGCATAGGAGTAAGTCCTAGTCCTAGACGTAAGTGAAAGACTGATCTCCAGTTATCAGAAGCGTTTGGTTGCAGTTACTGCTGCTAAAGGTGGCACAAACAGACTTTAAGTTTAAGGGGGCAATTAGTTTTTCACATTGGTGTAAAGTGTTGCATAATTTTTTCACTCCAATAAAAATTTTTTATATATAAAACCTGTATTGTGTGTTTTCTCGGGTCGCCTTTGTTTTATGTTCTATTTTGTTTGATCGAAAACTATTTAGTATGAGATATACACAAAAACAGAAGAAATCAGGATGGGGCAAATACTTTTTCACAGCACTCTATATTATGTCTGCAATAAACAGTTGTTCCCTTACACACTCTCTCTCTCTCTCTCTCTCTCTCTCTCATTGTAATTTTACCAAGAAACTGGAAAGTGTAAACTCTGTCCTGAAGCATTTCCCATGCTGGGAAACTTTGACTCAAACAACACATTTTAAAAAGTTATCGTTATTATTATTATTATTATTATTATTTTTTACTATTAGTCTTGGATTATGTGGCATGTCCACCGTACAAGTCCCTGTGAATGAGCTGTTCCTACAGAAACAATGTATTAAAACAAGCGCATTAAAATAAAAGTATTGTGCATATTACAGCTGGAGCTTCTGTCTGAGCTGTACAAAAAAATAATGCACACCTCACGACCAATCAGATTTGAGAATTCACCCGGGCGGTGGTACAACTTGTAATAATGTAATTAACTTTGCACTGTCGTTAACCCATCCGTCCACTCATTCACTCATCGACTGACAAAACATGTTCTTCACGTTTCTAAACTGACTTAGAATCCAGCAAAGTGTGAGAAAGCAACGCAACGTCTCCAGCAGGAAATGCGCAGTAATTCGGCTATGAAGTCCGAACACAACAGTTTTTTACCGTATCGTCACTCTACCTGAGGTAAAACATTAATAATGCTCTCGTCCAGTGAACACTGGAAACACGTGAGCCTTCAGATTTGTCCAGGAATAAAAATCTTTAGAAGACAGCTGTCCTTATTCATTCCTGGTGAATGTGATCTGTTTTATCCGCTGAGAATGATTCCCACCTCCACACGCCGCTTTCTCCTGACAGAAACACTGCTTAAGCAGATCTGTATAACAGGAGTGGAGGTGACCCTCAGCCTGTTCCGCTTCACAGCGAGTCCATTTCAGCACCGCTAACATTCATCTGTCCACCATTTTGTGCTCCTCAAGGCTATGAAGAGGGCCTTGTTCCTTTTTTTTTGTTCCTCCACACTCCCTCCCAGAAGCTCGCTATCCTATTACACACATGGCATGGAGTAACCTCCAGCAAAGATCTTCGGATCCGCCTGTTGTTTTTTTTTTGGGGTTTTTTTCACATCGCCGCTTGTGAAAGCAGAAATGATGTTGATTCAACATCATCTTTCTCAGAGGATCTGTTTTAAACAGACAGAGGTGGAGAAGAAGCAGAGCTCAGTTCTCCAAAATGTTCTGCTCAAGAACATGAGAGGAACTTAAAGTCGCATTTGCATTACTGAGATTCCAGACCAAGGAATCGAAAGGAAGAGTCTCCGTTAACTCGGGTTTGACGGTTGAGTTTGATTATTGCTTGTATTAATAACAATGTACTAACAGGTGGAGTTTTGTAGATATTTCAGTATTTTATATTTTAATAAAAATGTTATTTGAAGCCACTGTGTGATGTTTTACATACACGTATTTAGTGTGCCATGCTGTACTGGAGGCTATAGACTTACAGTACTTGTTAAAATAAAAGAGTAAAGCTTCAGGCAGGGACATTGTAGACATTTCAGACATTACAAAAACATGTTTGGTTTTACAGCAGAGTTACAGAATAATAACATTCAAAAATAAACCAGTTTAATTTGACTTCTTTTTTCTTTTTAATGTAATAAAAAGAGTTTTATAGAGGATGTGATGAATAGTGACAAATCATAAAAGAAAAAAATAATAATAAATATAAACGTGTCCAGTTGTGTTCCAATAAGTTCCTCTCCTGGTTAGCGTCAAGACATGACACTAATGACATCAATGAAAGACACACACCACGAACGCACACTTGCTATGATACTGTTTCCCCACACACACACACACACACAAACACAACCGCACCGAATAGATTCTCAAAACAGTATGACCCGGGTTGACCTAGTTAGTTAGTGAGCCAAGTCTTTAGCAAAGCCACAGCGATGCTCGGTTACAGTGAGAGCAGGTCACTCCCTCTGGCTGCGTCCCAAACCGCTGAACTTCTTTAGTAAATATGTGGGGTCTAATTACACTACTATAGGCAACCCCTAGTACACTACATTGCCAAAAACTCAATCAATCTGGACTTTTATGTGTTTTTTAAAAATATTTCTGGATTGGATTTTAGTGATGTATAAATGTAAAGGTTAGATAAAAGACAATGGAAAACAATGAGTGAAAAGAGAAGAAAAGAAAGCTCTGAGGATGATGTTAGACACGATGGTGTCAAAGAAACTGCAGCAGACGGCAGGTCGTCTCACCACACCACAGAGACCCTCCCCAAGAAATGTAGGTATGCGTGTTTGTATATAGACACACACACATATACACACACACACACACACACACACACACATATATATATATATATATATATATATATATATATATATATATATATATATATATATATATATATATATATATATATGTACACATACACACATGTATATGTGTGTGTGAGTATGTATTTCAGTCATAGAATAATCAGTCACTCTGGAACAAAGTTTCACATTTCTCACATCTGTATGCGGAGTGGTTTTTACTTTAAGCGACTGCACGACACATTGCTGTAATATTCACCCCCATTGCAATTGGAACTAGTTAGTTATTCCACATTCGATTCTGTGCACTATTTTAAAATATAAGCTTACAACCTGACCCAAATCTACGGTATATTCACATAGCATAAGTTCAACTTCAAGAGTTCAGAGACACGATATCCAAACAAAAAAACGTAAATTCATTAAAAAAAAAAAAAATCAATTCCAAATCCTAGAGGCACACATATTATTCCTAAATAAATGAATAACAACATTATTACATACACCGCTCAGCCATAACATTAAATCCACCTGCCTAATTTTGTGTCTGTCCCCCTTTTGCTACCAAAACAGCACTGACCCATCGAGGCATGGACTCCACGAGCACTCTGAAGGTGTGCTGTGGAATGTGGCACCAAGACGTTAGCAGCAGATCCTTCAAGTTACGAGGTAGGGCCTCCATGGATCGTACTTGTTTTTCCAGCACATCCCATAGATGTTCGATCGGGTTGAGATCTGGGGAATTTCGAGGCCAAGTCAAATTTGCAGTGTGGCAGGGAGCATTATCCTGCTGAAAGAGGCCACTGCCATTAGGGAATACTGTTGCCATGAAGGCGTGTACTTGGTCTGCAACAATGTTTAAGTAGGTGGTACGTGTCAAAGTACCATCCACATGAATACCAGGACCCAAGGTTTCCCAGAGGAGCATTGCCCAGAGCATCAAACTACCGCCGCCGGCTTGACTTCTTCCCATAGGGCATCCTGGTGCTTGATCGGATTGAGATCTGGGGAATTTGAAGGCCGAATCAACACCTTGAGCTCTTTGTCAGGTTCCTCAAACCATTCCTGAACTATTTTTGCTGTATGGCAGGGCGCATTATCCTGCTGAAAGAGGCCACTGCCATTAGGGAATACTGTTTCCATGAAGATGTGCACTTAGTCTGCCTGTTTAGGTATGTGGTACCTGTTTCAAATGAATGCCAGGACGCAGGGTTTCCCAGCAGAACATTGTGTGTTCTGAAACCTTTCTATCATAGTTTCTGTCATAGCTGTGGGATCGGACCAGACGGGCTAGCCTTCACTCCCCACACGCAACAGTGAGTCTTGTGCGCCCATGACCCTGTCTCCAGTTCACCGGTTGTCCCTCCTTGGACCTCGTTTTGTATGTACTAACCCCTGCAAACCAGGAACACCCCACAAGACCTGCTGTTTCGGAGATGCTCCGACCCGGTCGTCTAGCCATCGCAATTTAGCCCTTGCAAAAGTCGTTCAGATCCTTGCGCTTGCTCATTTTTCCTGCCTCCAGCACATCAACTTTGAGAACTGACTGTTCACTTGCCGCCTAATAAATCCCACTCTTTGACAGGTGCCACTGTAACGAGATAATCAGTATTATTAACTTCACCGGTCAGTGGTTTTAATGTATTAGTGTATAATAATAATAATTATACACTAATCAGTGTATAACGCTAGACCAAGGGGTGTCCAATCTTATCCAGAACAGGCCGGTGTGGGTGCAGGTTTTCATTCCAAACATGCAGAAGCCACTCCTGAGTCTACTGAAAGTCAAGATCAACTGATTAAACGGGTGGAATCAGCTGTGGCTCCTGCTTGATTGGAATGAAAACCATGCACCCACACTGCACGTTTTTGTTGTCCGTGATTAGACTCTCACGAACAATCGATAGTGTCGGCTAACAAGCCAGAAAAATAAAAATCCGTTGCGGTGACACGCCCAGCGGTCATTTCTACCCAATCACATATTAAGACACGCCTACTCATATTCTGTAGTGATGTATGTAGTGCAGTGTACGTTTTGATTTTTATGCCTTGACATTTTATTGGAAATTAAACGAGCTACACCAGTAACGTTTCTCATTTATTTATCATCCGAGCTGAACCGTTCCATTTTTCAGCTGAAGGCAGAGCGAATTCATTAATGCTAAAGCGGCGAGTGAACTTGTTCAATGTTTAATCGGTTTGGAGATCAGCAGGTCTTTTGGCTGTGTAGAGGAAGTGAGAGAGGTTAAGGTTCCTCTCCTACAGAACACTGCTGTTCGCTCTGAAAGGACGGCTTGTTTTCTCACCACTTCTCCATTCACCGACACCAAGAAGCGCAAAGAATTTCACACACAGCGGCTTATTTTTATCCAAGAAACACTGATCTTACAGTTATTTTACCTTTTTTCCTCCTTCTTTCTTTTATCTCTATATCACTTTGCTTGTTACACTAGCTCGGTTTTCCGCTTTAAACAGTCTGAAGCTTGTTTCTTGAGTTTCACACTGGAGCTCTGAGGCTAACGTAGCAAACAGGTAATGAAAGCCTTTAGCTTCCAATTTAGCATAGTGTACCCTGCATGCCTTTATTTGAGATCATTGAACAAGTTGATGTGTTTCCCTGCGAGTATCAAATGACCCCAAATACACACTGATCATTTTCTTGTAAAGAAAAAAAAAGAAATGTTTCCAGTATTCGCGAGCCGATATAGTTCGTATATCGATCCTGCGGTCAAACCGTCAAAGTTTCTAAAATATTACTGTATTATTATATTGTTGCCCATCTCACAAAACATTTTAGCGGCAACCATGCTGAGTCACACGTTATCATTTAAATTAAAACGTCTAGGTGGATGAAAAAATATGCAGAATGCATCAAATATTTTGTTCGTGTTATTGACATTAGCATTAGCATGCAGGACACGAGGGCAAGTGGTCGGTCTACAGGTCCTGCCAGACAAGGAAGCATGTCAATGTCTACACGGTGTTAATTACTAAATATATAATCTGCACTAAATAATAAAGCAGATGTTGTGGTGGAAATCTGTGTGTGTGCATACACCTGTCCACCTATCTGTCTTTCTCTCTCTCTCAATCTGTCTGCCTGTGCTTCTGTCCGTCAGTCAGTCAGTCTATGGCACCACTACACTTTCTTTAATGCAGTTTCTTTCGACCTGCATTCAAAATGAACCAATCAATGTCATCAAAGTGAGTAAAAAAAAAAGGGGTTACGGGAAGAAAAAAGTAAAAGAGAGTCTTTATGGTTAACAAGCCTCAACTCACGGTGAAAAACTGAGATCGGATCTAAATCTAACCTTTAATCGGAGTAAATCTATTCGAAGAAAATAAGTCAGTTAAGAAAAATGGACATTTCACAAAAATCACGTGGTCTTTTTAATTACTGGTGCCCCTGCATTTAGTACTATTTGTAACTTCCCTTATCTCTAGTCAGGAATTGTACACTGCTTTACCCAGGGTGCCAATACTTTGGGAGTTGACGGTAAATAGAACAATAAAAGGAAAATAAAATAATAAATAGAAAGATACAGTCAACTAACAAACACTCCAATATTAGGAAGTGTGTTGCACATGCACACACACACACACACACACGGTGTGATCAAGATCTCAGCTTGTACGTCTCTCTTCTCACCCTCATATTTTACGAATCAGGGACCGGCTAATGCTAACGCTAACACACACCAACAAACACTGGCAGGTTTTTATTTTTTACCTCCCTACTTTTTAAGCACCTCGATATCCAGACTTTGTAGGCAGTTTTAAGTTCCCTTTCCTCCTAGGAACTCAACACCCTGCTTCGTGGTGAGATCTAATCATCTGGAGAACTTTCTTTCATGTGTTCTCCCTGCTCACTCTCATGCGCTCACTTCTCCTTTCACTTTCATCTTACCAAAAGGTTCACAAGGCTGACGTGTGGTTTAAAATAACGTGTACATAATAGAGCGTTATGAAGTAAGGAGTAAAACACTCGGGGACACTCGTCTCGGGAAAACAATCCACGAGAGTGTGGTGTGAACCCACCTGACTCAAAACGTAATTACTCTTACCACCCATACACTGATTATTTTCCCATAACAACATGCCCGAGTGTTTTATTCCTCTTATCCTACCGCGATTTTACAATTATTATTTGTATTTTTTTTTTTTATTCAATTATAGTTACATTTAGTATTGTGGAACATTGGCAAAACAAGTGAGTTCCTGTTAACACGTATGTTATAGCAGCTATAAACATTTTACTTCCTCTCTTTCTTCCCCGACTCTCTTGAAGTTAATAAGAAAACGAAAAACGCGGCTTGTAATGTTTCCGAAACCACGAAGCGTAAACTCCTCGGTTCGGAAAACTTCCCTGTTACAGCTTTGCCTCTGGGTGTTCCAAAAAACGCTGACACTGGAGACTCCTTCCATAAATGTTATGTAAAAATCCTCTTATGGAAAATTTCACCAGATTAATCCATTTTTTGTGGACTGTACACCAGACGCGTTGTTACTATACAAACGATAACATACTAGAACGAGCACATTAATATAAACCACGTGCAGCTGCAGTACAATTAAACCTTCTGACCAATCAGAATCCACAATTCATCAGCACTGTGGGATTGGTATATCTGTCCCGAAAATCCAGGAAACGATCTACAAAAAGTATTATGAAGTACCCCCATATTGTCCTACCATCTCAAATAGCCCCATATAAATATCATTAGCTAACTGACACGATATGGCCAAAAGTATGTGGACACTTAATCGTAACACTTACGTGTGCTTTTTGAGCAGTTCATTCTAGATTTAGTGCCTCTTTATTGTTATACTAACTACCAGTCTTCTGGGAAGGTTTTCCACTAGATTTTGGAGCGTGGGTTTGAGATCAGGGGTTGAGATCAGGGGTTGAGATCAGGGCTCTGAGCAGATCACTCAAGTTCTTCCATTCCACCCTTGGCAAAGCATCATGGAACTCACTTTGTGCACAGAGGCACTGTCATGCTGGAACAGGTTTGGGCCTCTTAGCTCCAGTGAAGGGAAACTGTAATACTACAGCGTTCAAAGACATTCTATACAATTGTGTGCTTTTAACTTTTAACCATTGTGGCAACAGTTTGGGGAAGAATCCCATATGGGTGTGATGAACAGGTGTTCACAAATGTTTGGCCATGTAGTGTACCTAGGCGGTTAGCTAACTGCCAGTAAACTAGGTCAGATGAGTCAAAAGTAGTACGTCTATTTACATATTCATTTTCACATTGATTTATTTAGTAGCAAAACCTATTCAAATACAATATTATCCAGACAATCTCCAACTGTTCATCACCAACATTATCTTAATTACACTGGAATAACTGCTGTGAATTGACAGCAAAATACTTTTATATTATTTTACAGGATTGTACAGGAAATGATCGGCAGTTAGAGCAGTGCACCGTATTAATGCAGTGCATTGTGGGACATATGATGCTTTGGCAGGAGTGGCAGTGTTAAACATTGTCCGTGTCGAGACTAATGTGAAAATTAGTGGATTGTTTATGCGACCTTTATTTTGGAACCTACATTAGGTGAAAACGAATCGTCTTTGCGTTTAAGTTTATATGCTGGTAAACACTTTTGTTTAGTAAAGCGAATCATCTTTTAGTGCAGGCTTTCTTGATTGTGTCCTTGAGCAAGACTCTTAAACTTTCAACTGCTAAGCTGAATCAAGCCTCAGTAGTTGACTGCAAATATAATGGATAAATATTTTATTTATTTTAAACTTACAGAATATTACAAATTATAAACCACACAGTTTTTACAGTACAAACACTACTGTAAAAAAAAAAAAAAAAAAAAAAAGTACAGAAATGACCTGTAAAAATATCACAACACTTTACTGTAAATGTTTTACAGCTTTTCTTAGTTAGCACACAGCTTAGTACACAACTTATTTTCTGGTCACCATGTTGTTATTCTCTAATAATTTGCATATTTTTTGCATACTGGGTCGTGATAGGATCAAGTCATCGAGGGTGTTTTTTTTGTGACATCACAAGCTGAGCCCATACGTAGTCCCGCCCCCAGATTAATTCTACACAGAAGTACTGAAGTCGGTGTTTTAAATAGAAAAATGTGAATTTGTTGATAAATTTTTCATAATACAGTGAGGGAAAAAAGTATTTGATCCCCTGCTGATTTTGTACGTTTGCCCACTGACAAAGAAATGATCAGTCTATAATTTTAATGGTAAATTTATTTGAACAGTGAGAGACAGAATAACAACAAACAAAATCCAGAAAAACGCACGTCAAAAATGTTATAAATTAATTTGCATTTTAATGAGGGAAATAAGTATTTGACCCCTCTGCAAAACATGACTTAGTACTTGGTTTAAAAACCCTTGTTGGCAATCACAGAGGTCAGACGTTTCTTGTAGTTGGCCACCAGGTTTGCACACATCTCAGGAGGGATTTTGTCCCACTCCTCTTTGCAGATCTTCTCCAAGTCTTTAAGGTTTCGAGGCTGACGTTTGGCAACTCGAACCTTCAGCTCCCTCCACAGATTTTCTATGGGATTTAGGTCTGGAGACTGGCTAGGTCACTCCAGGACCTTAATGTGCTTCTTCTTGAGCCACTCCTTTGTTGACTTGGCCGTGTGATTTGGGTCATTGTCATGCTGGAATACCCATCCACGACCCATTTTCAATGCCCTGTCTGAGGGAAGGAGGTTTTCACCCAAGATTTGACGGTACATGGCCCCGTCCATCGTCCCTTTGATGCGGTGAAGTTGTCCTGTCCCCTTAGCAGAAAAACACCCCCAAAGCATAATGTTTCCACCTCCATGTTTGACGGTGGGGATGGTGTTCTTGGGGTCATAGGCAGCATTCCTCCTCCTCCAAACACGGCGAGTTGAGTTGATGCCAAAGAGCTCCATTTTGGTCTCATCTGACCTCAACACTTTCACCCAGTTGTCCTCTGAACCATGCAGATGTTCATTGGCAAACTTCAGACGGGCATGTATATGTGCTTTCTTGAGCAGCGGACCTTGCGCGCGCTGCAGGATTTCAGTCCTTCACGGCGTAGTGTGTTACCAATTGTTTTCTCGGTGACTATGGTCCCAGCTGCCTTGAGATCATTGACAAGTTCCTCCCATGTAGTTCTGGGCTGATTCCTCACTGTTCTCATGATCAATGCAACTCCACGAGGTGAGATCTTGCATGGAGCCCCAGGCCGAGGGAGATTGACAGTTCTTTTGTGCTTCTTCCATTTGCGAATAATCGCACCAACTGTTGTCCCCTTCTCACCAAGCTGCTTGGCAATGGTCTTGTAGCCCATTCCAGACTTGTGTAGGTCTACAGTCTTGTCCCTGACATCCTTGGAGAGCTCTTTGGTCTTGGCCATGGTGGAGAGTTTGGAATCTGATTGATTGATTGCTTCTGTGGACAGATGTCTTTTATACAGGTAACAAACTGATATTAGGAGCACTCCCTTTAAGAGTGTGCTCCTAATCTCAGCTCGTTAACTGTATAAAAGACACCTGGGAGCCAGAAATCTTTCTGATTGAGAGGGGGTCAAATACTTTTTTCCCTCATTAAAATGCAAATTAATTTATAAAATTTTTGACATGCGTTTTTCTGGATTTTTTTGTTGTTATTCTGTCTCTCACTGTTCAAATACAACTACCATTAAAATTATAGACTGATCATTTCTTTGTCAGTGGGCAAACGTACAAAATCAGCAAATACTTTTTCAAATACTTTTTTCCCTCACTGTATAATATCAAATCTAATATCGAAACAAAAACACCGCGTCGAGGCGGAAACCATTTAAACATTATGCTGTAGAGTTCAGGTAGAGATTAAATAAAGTAATTAAATAAAGAAATTCACGTTCTTCTTTATTCCTCGTGCAGAACTGTGTAGAAGTATATTTATTGTAACTCCTGGAGCTCAGTCGCCAGGTTGCAAGTCAGCGTGTGTTGATGTTAAAGTTACGCAGTAGCAGATAATCTCAGTCAGTCTCTCTCTTTCTCTCTGTCACACACACACACACACACAAACAAAACAGGGTGAAGAAGATCTGTAGAACCTCTGAGGAGAAGGACGACACAAAAGCCGATTGAAATGGTCGACTGGCTGCTTTCTTTACATGACATTGCATTCTGGGAAATGACTCCAGCGCTACCCATACTTCATTCTTCCTTCTGAAGCAAAACCCAGACAGAGCCGTATCAATAACTGAATGAGAGCGTTAAAGTGTTAGCATGATGCTACACATACTGGAAATTAGGAAGTGATCACGTAATCGTTTATTTAAAATACACACTCTATAGATCTCCTATCTTTCTGTTGTTATTTATGGTTTACTGAACATGTGGGTCAGCAGGGAAAGTGAACCTTTGGCTATCACTCCGTTACATAACACAGCTTTTAGATTCTCCAGGCCTCACATACATACATACACACACACACACACACACAATCATGTGTTTCCATCACCTCCTGTCTCTGTTTAATGTCCTGAAACAGAGCAGGATGATGATGTCATCAAAGAGCGCCAGAGTTACAGAGAAACAGGAACACACACACACAGTACAACATTGTTTCACACACACACACACACACACACACACGTTATATCTGAAACCATATGATACATTTCTTTAAACAAGGGGTTATTTAAATGCAGATTTCAAAATAGGTTCTAATTGGAACCATTTCCCAAAAGAAGACCTTTGTTGGTTTAAGGTTTCCTCCACAAGGACAAACCACCAATGAACCCTTCAGGAGGAAAATGTAACAGTGTCAAACTAGAACCTCATAAGCACTGTAATGAACTTCTCAGTTACAGGTACAAATATGTTACTGCATCCAACTGTGTCCCGAACCACTAAATAAGACAAACATACACCAGTCAGGCTAATACTTTACTGTATTATGATTTCTAGTGATAATTGCACATATATGATTATGGTTTGATTTTAAAATGCCTTACAATAGTAATCTTGTCATTTTAATGATCAAATTATTATTATTATTACTACTAATACTACTACTATTAATATTATTACAATAGAAATCACACCAATATCGTGATTCATTAAAACACCCTCAAACATCTAACACCTACAATGGTCAGAGTGCTCAAAAAACCTAGTCAAATCATGCGGTTTGTTTAAGAGCTCATTTGCATATGGCAATGTTTAAAGATATCAGTGTTACTCAGGCCATAACTGCAAACATACTGATTGGGTGTTGATTCATTTTCTATAACAGAAGCGCTGACAGTAGTGCAGCTGCAAATCGCAGGTTTATATTAATATGCTTGCACATAATCGTTTCTATAGTAACAGCTCATTCACAGGGACAGACGTTTATTTAACAAGACGTTCATTTAACATTTATGGAAAGAGCTTCCAGTGTCAGAGCTTTGTGACAGTCAGAGGTAAAGCTATAACTTTAACATTTCCGACGTGGTAAAACCTTCACACGTTGCACGTTGTGGTTTCTCTGTCAGGAGAGGGGGGAAATGATTCAACTGTTCACAGCTGATATACAGTTGTATGCATAAGCAAATCACGGATTTTTTTGTTTGTTTTTTTTCATTTTAAAATGAAAAGAAGTAAACACAATCTCTGAAGCAAACTACAGTGCTGTGAAGAAGTATCTGATTTCTTCTGTTTTTGTGTAGATCTCGTACTAAATTGTTTCAGAAATGAAAATAAAATCGAAGATAAGACAAAGGCGACCTGAGTACAGACAAAATACGGTCTTTAAATGGGAACGCTATTTATTGGAACGAAAACGTTATCCAAAACCAACTGGGCCTGTGTGAAAATGTATTTGCCCCCATAGTTACTAAATCCCCAAATCTATGAAACAGCATTAATAACAGGGTTCAGCTGGACTAGACACAACCACACCTGATTACTGCAGACCCTGTTCAATCAAATCAACACTTAAATAGAACTTTTTCAACAGTATGAAGTGGGTTAAAAGATCTCACCCAGTAACACACTGTGCCAAAATTAAATGAAATTCCAGAAATGATGAAGGTGATTGAAATACATCAGTCTGGGAAGAGTTACAAAACTATTTCAAAGGCTCTGGGACTCCAAAGAACCACAGTGAGAGCCGTTATCTCAGCACAGTAGTGAACCTTCTCAGAAGAGGCCGACCTTCCAAAATTCCTCCAAAAGCACAGCAACTACCCATCCAGCAAATAACAAAAGAACCAAGGACAACATCAAAGGAACTACAGGCCTCTCTTGCATCAATAAAGGTCACTGTTCATGACTCCACTATTAGAAAGACACTGGGCAAAAAGAGCATCCATGGAAGAGTGGCGAGGTGAAAACCCCTGCTGACCCAGAAGAACATTAACACTAGTCTGAATTTTCCCAAAACACACCTTGATGAAAGTGGAATTTTTTGGAAGACACGGGTCCCGTTACATCTGGTGTAAACCAAACAGAACTCCACAAAAAGAACATCAAACCTACGGTCAAGCATGGTGGTGGAATGTGATGGTGTGGGGATGCTTTGATGCTTCAGGGCCTCGGCAACTTGCAATAATTGAGGGAAACATACATTTTAAATGGAATTCTGCGCTTTACCAGAAAATCCTAAAGGGGAATATCCAGACTTCAGTCCGTAAGTTGAAACTCAAGTTTAACTGGATTATGCAGCAAGACAATGATCCAAAGCATAGGAGTAAGTCCTAGTCCTAGAAGTAAACGAAAGACTGATCTCCAGTTATTGGAAGCGTCTGGTTGCAGTTATTGCTGCTAAAGGTGGCACAGATTTTAGGTTTAAGGGGGCAACTGGTTTTTCATACTGGTGATGGGTGTTGGATAACTTATTTCTGCTTTTATTTTTTTTATTTTAACAAAAATTAAATAACAAAAAACTATTGTGTTGTATTTCATTTGAATATCTAAAACTGCTTAGTATGAGACGTACACAAAGATTTTTTTTTTAATTACTTTTTCACAGCACTGTATATAACCACTATAATCATTTTCTGTCAGTGTTAATGGACAGTCACTTTATAGTTGATGACCTCAAAAAAATAGAAAAAAAATTCTTCACTTGTTAAAACGCATCACTCAGGCCAAGCATTGTCATTAGGAATAGTCAGCTAATGACAATTCCAAAGTATAATAAATACTCTTGTGCAAACACTCAACAACCATGGGGTTTTCTGAGCAGCTGACAGAGGATCTGAAAATGAAGCTAATTGATGCTTACGAAGCAGAGGAAGGCTATAAAAAGATATCAGAGTACTTTCAGCGTGCAAGTCAAGAAAAGATCTGGAAGACCAAGAAGACTCTCAGATAGAACTGCCCATATGCAGAAAGGCACAGCATAATCCCCAAATGACACTAAGGACCTGCAGAAAGTTTTAGCTGACACATGAGTAGTGACACATCATTCTACTCAGCAACATTGCTTACACAAACATAATCTGCATGGAAGAGTCATCAGAAGGAAACCGTACCTCTGACCTAATCACAAAAGTCAACATCTTATGTATGCAAAACAACGTCTTGATAAACCAGAGGCATTTTGGGAAAAAATGCTGAGGACTGATGAAGCGGAAATTTAACTTTTCGGCCACAATCACCAAAGGTGCATTTGAAGAAAATAAGATTTTTTTTTTTTTTAATGAAAACTGTTAAGCCTGTGGGTGAATCTATTATGCTTGAGATTGTATGGCAGCTAGTGGCACAGCCAACATCTCATGGGTTGATGGAAGAGTAAATAAAAAGAATTCCAGTGAATATCAGCAAGTTCTGGATGCAAATGTGACACAGTCAGTGAAGAAACTAAATGCTGAAAAGAGGCTGGCTTCTACAACAGTACAATGATCTAAAAACATACCTCAAAGCACCATGAGCTACATCGAGAAATGCAAGCTATAGCTTTTGGAATGGCACGTACAGTCCCCTGACTTGAACATAATTGAAAATGTGTGTGTAGATGTAAACATGCTGTGCATGCAAGGTGGACCAAAAAAAAAGCAGAAATGTTCTTTGAGGATTAGAAAGACTCCTAGTGGGCTACAAAAATCATTTGCAAGCCGTGATATCGGCCAAATGTGCACTCTTTCATACACACATATAAAAGAATACAGTCCTCTCAGAAAGTATTGAAACAGCAAGGCCAATTCTATTGTTTTCGCTATACATTGAAGACACTTGGGTTTGATACTAAAAGATTATTATGAGCAGAGTTTCAGCTTTAATGTCCTCATATTTACATCTAGATGTGTTAAACAACTTGGCACCTTTTGTTTGAACCCACCCATTTTTTTTTCAAGGGATCAAAAATATTCCAGCTTGACAGGTGTTTCTTTCTGCCCAGGTGTGCCTGGTAGACTGATTATTTAAAGCATTAATTGCTCTGAATGTCTACTCTTGGTGTGAGCCCTGGGTCTCACCTGTGAAGACTGCATTTGTTGTTAAAAAGGATAAACGAACATGAAGATCAGAGAGCAGTCTATGGGAGAAAAGCAAGCCATTTTGAAGCTCAGAAAAAAGGGGGAAATCGATCAGAGCCATTGCACAAACTATGGGCATAGCCAGTACAACAATTTGGAATGTCCTAAAAAAAGAAAGAAACCACTGATAAACAAATAACCAGACATGGAAGAGATCGGCCAAGGAAATCGACAGCAGTCGATGACAGAAACATTGCGAAAGCCGTGAACAACAGTCAGTGACCTCACCAACAACCTCCACAGGGCAGAGGTGAAGGGATCACAATCCAATGTTTGAAGAAGACTTTGAGAGCAGAAATAGAGAGGCCATACCACAAGATGCAAACCACTCATCAGCAGTAAAAATCTGAAGGCCAAAACTGGACTTTATAAAGAAATACAGAGATGAGACACAAAAGTTCTGGAACCAAGATTAACCTCTACCAAAGTGTGGAGAAAGAAAGGATCTGCTCATGATCCAAAACACAGAAGCTCATCAGTCAAGCACGGTGGAGGTAGTGTCATGGCTTGGGCTTGCATGGCTGCTTCTGGAATGGGCTCACTAATCTTTATTGATTATGTAACTCATGATGGTAGCAGCATAATGACTTCAGAAGTCTAATGAAACATTCTGTTTTCCAATCTACAGAGAAATGCATCCAATCAAATTGGGAGGAACTTCATCATGCAGCCACATAATGATCCAAAACACACTACCAACACAACAAAGGACTTAATCAGGGAGGAAAAGTTGAAAGTTTTAGACTGGCCATGTTAATCGCCAGACCTTAACCAAACTGAGCAGCATTTCACCTCCCGAAGAGGAGACTGAAGGGAGAGACCCCCCAAATCAAACAACAACTGAAAGAAGTTACAGAACAAACCAGGAAAAGCAACACAAAAGAAAAACACAACAGTTTGTTGATGCCAGTGGGTCACCAGCTTGATGCCGTTATTGCATTCAAGGGATATGCAACCACATATTACGTGTTATTTACTTTAAGATGTAGATGTAACTATCAGGAAATGAAACCTGAAATTCTTATCTATAATCTTAAACTCAACTCATCTTTTGATTTCAAACCCAAATGTCTTCAATCCATAGCAAAAACTAAAGAATTGGCCTTTCCGTTCCAATACTTTCGGAGAGGACTGTAGATCACTCCTTCGGATCAATCGTTACACCTCACACTGGAGGACGAACTCTCACTCATTAGATGTCTCCATTCAGCTTGTCTTATGCTGAAATTCCACATTTGCATAAACACAGGAGAGGGACATGAAGACGCTGCAGGAGAACATGTTCAAACTGGACTGGCAGGTTGGTAGAATGAAGCTATGCTGACGAGACACAAACAAACACACACACACACACCATACTGAAGTGCGTTGTGTGTGTATGCTGACAGGTTCAATTAAGCCGGACAATGCTACGACGTTTTTAAGTGTAAACACGTACAGACTAACAACACAGAGATCTAAATCCTAAATTCGACGGTACAGAACCTCTAAATCCTTGGTCTCAATTCCATGTTCATAAGACAAACTGAGTCGAGCACACGCATCAAGTTTCACGTGTAAAAGTCAGTTTTAGCTTACACACACACACACACAGCCACCATTTTGAATTTTAAAAGCTCGTCCTCCTCAGTTGTCGCAGTGATCTCAGTGTCAGCAGGTTTCTACACTGACCAGAGTTATTGCAGAAGCGAGCAAGTGCACACACACGCACGCACACACACACACCTTCAGTCTTTCACATTATCTTGCAAAAACAGAGGAATGAAGCGCTAAAAGAAAAGATAAAAAAAAATTTTAAAAACCTGAGATGTTGTAAAGTGGCACTTAAATTATTGCATGCTGTATTTTTTCCATAATTTAGTTAGTAATAAACAATTAAATAATAAATGAAGAGTTCAAATAACGTGCAACAAACGCAATCCATGTTCACATCAAATGAGAACTACAGAGCAATGTCTTTTTAATCCTAGCATACAAACAAGTAATAGGTTTTGATATTTAAACTCCTCATGGAATATTAAACAAGTCCAGAACTCAAGCAGGGAACTTCACAACATCGTTCTAGATTTGGAAAAGACAGTAAAAACAACAACATAAAAAAAAAAAAACCACATGCTAATATGTTAAAATTAGCCTGAGAACATAACGAGAACCTGAGGCGGAACACTCATTCTGCCCTCAACGAACACCCCACTAAAGTGTTTTAACCTTTAATTCGCCATTTCGAAATTTAAATCCATCTTTCAAGACACAAGCATGAATTTCCAAAACTTTTTACTGCACTAAAGAATCACTAAAACGTACGCTAAAATTCAGGCTAATCTGTCAAAATTAGCGTGTGGCTCTACTTAAAAAGAAAACAAAAAAAATACCATTTTAAGATTTAAATGACAATTTTAATAGCTTAATAAATGCTAATGTTTCCGAAAACCTAAAAACATCTGACAAGAAAAGAAAAGGTCACTAAAATTTGTTGTAACAGTCATGCTAATATGTTATTATGCTGTAAAGAACATAGCAGGAACCTGAGGTAGAACTTTAATATCCAGAAACACTTCAAAAAAAAGTGTTTGTGTTATCAAGGAGAAACCTCAAAATCAACAAAACGAGGTTTAAAATCTCCAAAAGTACAACCAGGAACTTTGAAAACTTCTCACTTGTGAAGACGTGTGAAGGCCACTACTGGTAGAACATTAGCATGAATGTGGCGGCATTAACATTCTCCTCTCATCCACGGCTGAATGTGACAACCACCATCGCGGCTTCTATTCACCCGAAGAAAAAAAAAATCTCACAAAAAAGGGAACTACAGGTCCAACACACACGGGCACGAACAAAACCATTGAGAACAACAACCCGAGTTCATCCTAAACCTTAAATGAACCATAAACCTCTGATCAAAACAAACAAAAAGAGAAAATATTTAGTCTAACAGCTCACTATGTGAGGTTCCTTGTCCAAGCGAGAGTAGAAGCCAGAGAAGAGAAGTCAACCTTTGTTCTCCTGTCTCACTCCTCCTCCTTCCTTTCTTTCTTTCTCTCCTCGGAGACTCATCCGCCTCCCTCCATTTTACGGAGAATAATGTCGTACCTGACAGCACGTCCAAAAAGACGCCGGAGACCGACAGAGATGAAGAACGGAGACGAGGAAGAAGCAGAAGAAGAAGAAGAAGAAGGGGGAGGAGGAGGAGGAAGTCCAAACACTTCACTTTTCACCTCCACTTCCATCCATCCACATGAGCGAGTGCATGAAAAACATCCAGATCGTGTTCAAGCTGAACGTCAGGGAGCAGGAACATTGGCTTTTTTGTACTCTGTGTGTGTGTGTGTGTGTGTGTGTGTGTGTGTGTGTGTGTGTGTGTGTGTGGACGTGGAGAGGAGCTGCAGCAATGCCAGCCACACTGACTGTCGCTTAATGGACGATCCCACAGGAGAGAAAGAGCAGAAAAGAAGCGCAATGGCTTCTCCTTCTTCTCTTCCTCACTCACACACCACACACACACACACACACACACACCAGTCAAATAAAGCTCTTTTGGACCAATTCCCTCTCCAAACACCTCAAGCAAAGGTCCATTAGATGATCTAAACAAAACACACACATTAGTGAGGTTTATAAATAGAGGGTTGGAAGAAGAACCGAACAGGAAGCTCTCCGTCTGTTTCACTTTAATTATACTCCCGATCATCTCAACCTTCTCGAGAGCTTCACCTCGCAGCAGCACGCCGCGAATCTCCACCATTTGGTCAAAACACACACATAAAGAAGGAGGAGAGACAGGCAGACAGCGAGAGACAGAAGCTCCTTCGCAGGTCTTTCACGTCGAGCTTCAATTTCCAAATAAAGCACGCGCGCACATACGCGCGCGCACACACACACACACACCGTCAGCGCGTCACGGACCACCAAACACACCGTGGTTTTCTCCACATTGTCGCGTTTTAGACCCGTTTATTCCGCTTTACTCACTGTTTCGGATCTTCTTTCCCGACTTGTCCCCGTGTGTCCTGCTCTAGTTGATGGCCGCCATTTTTTCCCTCCGCCTCCTCCTGCGCCCTCCGCGTGCGCGCGCCGCAGCTGCAGATGACCCGAGATCCGTCCGTCCGGTTCCCAGTACACACACACACACACACACACACACACACACACTGAAGAAGAAGAAGAAGAAGAGAAGCAGAAGAAGGAGGAGGAGGAGAAGCAGGAAGAGCAGACATGAAGTTTTTGAACAGCAGCAGGCAGCAGAGGGAGCGCGCGAGATTCAGCAGACAAGCAGCACGAGGAGTTATTCATGAGAATTAGATTAATGCGTGAATTCTTTAGCAGAACTGATAATGGAGATATAGTAGATCATATTATATTATACTATATTATATTGTGCAATGTTATGTCTACTAAAGACCATTTATTTTGTGGTAGAAACAATAGGTGAACTCTGAACCTTTCCTTCCTAAAAGTGAATATATAACGCAAGCTGGTCTGTTTACATATTCTACAATTGTGAAAGGCCCAAAGTTTATGAATGATAGAGGATTTTGTACAGGGTGTCCCAAAGGTCTCTATACATATGGGAAATTAACACTTTTTTTTTTAGCCGAAGTACTTCCAAAATATGTATTTTATACTTACGTTATACTATTATTAATAATAATGGTAATAGAATTTTCAATTATTATTTTTTAAAGATTGCCTTTGACAAAAGGCACACCTCACACCTCCAGGGTTTGGGGTTCGACTCCTGTCACGGCTCTGTTCTCCCCGTGCCGTGGGGATTTCCTCCGCGTAATCCGGTTTCCTACATCACTCCAAAGACATGCATGGTAGGCTGATTGGCGTGTCCAAAGTGTCCGTAGTGTATGAATGGGTGTGTGAATGTGTATGTGAGTGTGCCCAGCGATGGCTTGGCACCCTGTCCAAGGTGTACCCCGCCTTGTGCCCCATGCTACCTGGGATAGGCTCCAGTTTCCCTGCGACCCTGTAGGATAAGAGGTATAGATGAGGATAGAGGATGGATGGATGGATGGATGGAGAAGCTGTCACAAGGTTGCTATGGACTTTAATAGGAAATATTACAAGCACATCACACACAACACTGTTACCAAACCTTTTAACAAATTCAAAAGACTGGAAGTGTTGCGCCGAGAAGTGGATGTCCACGAACATGTACTGACGAAGGCACAACCGACATGGTGCTGTTTTACATAGTCCCCAATGTATGGAGACTTTTAATATTTAATATTAATATTTTGTATACAGTGGACATAAAAAGTCTACACCTCCTCCGGGGTTCTCTGATGTAAAAAATGAAACCAAGATAAATCATGCCACATCTTTTTCCACCTTTAATATCAGATAGCAACCAACAAGATGTGAAATACAAACAGAAATGTTTTAGGGGGGAAAGAAAATGTTGCACAATAATACAAAAAAATCTTCAATACATCAATGAATATATTCTGATTAACCCCAAATAAAGATCAGCTGATTCTTCTTGGTTTCATCTGACAGCTGAAGCCATGGTCCTCAAACAGCTCACAACGCATGTACAGATCTGTACCATGGGTCACTGTGAAGGTTATCAGCAACAAGTGGGTAAAATGGGGCACCACAGGGACATTACCAAGAACAGGACGTCCCTCCAAAATTGACAAAAGGACAAGATGAATAATTACGAGAGAGGCTGCAAAGAAACCTATGGGAACATTTAAGGAGCTGCAGGAGTATCTGGTGACTCCCTGCATGTGACAACAGTCTCTCATATTCTTCATATGTCTGGGCTATGAGGCAGGGTGGCTAGATAGAAGCCCTTTATCTCTCTCTCTCAAAAAAAATCCAGTACCGCTTAAATTTTTACCAAAAAAACCTATATACATACAGTCATCCTAAACCATGTGGCAAAACGTTATGGTCTGGTGAGACCAGCTTTTTGAGCATAATTATAAAAGATATGTTTGGCACAAATAATTGGATAAACTAACAGTCATAAAAACTAGGATTATTTTTAATACTTGGATGCAAATGCTTTGCAGTCAATGACTGCCTGAAATCTGGAACCCATGGACATCACCAAATGCCAAGTTTCCAACTGTCACGATTTGGAATTTAGATGCAATTGCAGAATATAAGTGAAGCGTTTAATAAAGTAATAAACAAAGCACACCACAAGACTTACATCGATCAAAGATGATGTTAACGTAACATGAGCGTAACATGAGCATAACATGATACACCCCCTCATGCGCGATTCCTGAAGCATGTAACCAGTTCATGAGGGGCTCACGGATCCCTATACCAGATGTCCCTAAGCATTTCAGAGTTCCATAGTGTGTCCTCCCTCACAGGGTTGGATAGAGGACACTCTTTGTGTTCACTGAGGTTCAGATATGGGTACTCTTCCACACCATAGAGAGATGATGTGATATCCCTTGCCGGGATTGAGCGTGGAGTTATGGCCACCGTGCAGCGTGGGGGGGGGTGAAGCCCAAGGCGGAGCCGAGGGGGGAGCAATGTTCATCATGAAGGTAGAGGGGGGTGCAAAGAAAAGGAGCAACGTCTTCAGCCTAGCATGGAGACAGAATGACGTCCTCAGTGGAGCAGGATGGCAGAGCGATGTCCTCAGCCGACCAGGATGACGGAGTGACGTCCACAACCGAGCAGGAAGGCGGAGTGACGTCCTCAGTGGAGTAGGAAGGTGGAGCGATGTCCGAAGAGGAGCCTGGTATAGTGACATCCAAGGCGGAGCAGGGAAGCAAAGCAGAGCTCTTGGCCACACACGAGGCGGAGCAACATCCTCAGCTGAACAGGGATGCTGAGCGACGTCCTCAGTCAAGCAGGGATGTTTGACAGATGATGTTGTGTGCTTTGGAACACGAGCACTTCCTTTCCTTCTCCAGACTCTTTTCTCCCTATCATTCTGGTACAAGTTAATTTAGAGGTTTTGAGAGAGAGTTCCCATGAACAGCTACTAAATGTAAATTCAACTTCAAATTTAACTTGGAATCAACCCCAGACCTTTTATCTCCTTAATTGGTCATGCAATAATGAGGAAACAGGCAACACCTGGCCATGAAACTGCTTATCAGTCAACTCTCCACTTATTTTGAGCCTGTGAAAATGATGGGATTCTGTAATAAAATCCTGTAATTCATAAATGGTTGATGCAATATATTTTTGTTAAAGCACTTGAATTAAAACTGAATGTCTACACTTCAATCACGTCTTGATTACTTCATTTCAGATCCATTGTGCTGGTGTACAGAAGCAAAATACTTATGGACCTGATTGTACATTGTATATTATACATTGATAATCTGGGTGTCACATATTTCCACCTTGTGCTTATCACTTCATGCGGAGGCTCTCAGCATGCACAGCAGTTCGCACCCTCTGGCACATACTTCTGTATTGTCAAGTGTTTGTTTACACGGCCATGTGGGTTTTGTTTTGGTCCATGTCTTGTCTCCTGCCATGTCTTGTCATTGGTTGTCTCCTTAGTGTGTCATGATTACTTTCACCTCTTCTGTTTGATCCTTAATTAGTTTGTGTATTTAAACCCTAGTGTTTCTTTGTTCAGGTGGAAGTAACACTCAGTGTTTGCTCACCTGACATTAGCAAGCCTTTATTCTGTCTATTTATAATCTGGTTTTGATCTAGCTTCGATAATTGGTTTTTGGATTTTGGATTCGCCCTGCTATTGTGGTTTGCTGATCACCTGACTATTGCTTGTTTTCTGTTTATGTCTCTGCCTCACGATTTGGATTTGTTTGCCAACTCTTTCAATAAAAGCTAACTGCGTTTGCATCTGCTTCTGTCTTCCTTTCCTGACACTCTGTTCTGTTGTACAGTATGTGCAATGTACATCATATAATCTCATATATATTTATGACTAATATTGCATATTATATATACAGTGGTGGTTGAAAGTTTGTGAACCCTTTAGAATTTTTATATATTTCTGCATAGATATGGCCTAAACCATCATCAGATTTTCACACAAGTCCTAAAAGTAAATAAAGAGAACCAAATTAAACAAATGAGACAAAAATATGATACTTGGTCATTTATTTCTCAGTACAGAACAGCTTCAACTCTGGGATGCTGTGGGTTTCCTCACATGATCTGCTTGCTTCAGGTCCTTCCACAACATTTCTATTGGATTAAGGTCAGGACTTTGATTTGGCCATTCCAAAACATTAATTTTATTCTTCTTTAACCGTTCTTTGGTAGAATGACTTGTGTGTTTAGGGTCGTTGTCTTGCTGCATGACCCACTTTCTCTTGAGATTCATTTCACGGACAGATGTCCTGACATTTTCCTTTAGAATTCGGTGGAATACTTCAGAATTCATTGTTCCATCAATGATGGCAAGCCGTACTGGCTCAGATGCAGCAAAACAGGCCCAAACCATGATACTACCACCACCATGTTTCACAGATAGGATGAGGTTCTTATGCTAGAATGCAGTGTTTTCCTTTCTCCAAACATAACGCTTCTCATTAAAACCAAAATTTCTATTTTGGTTTTATCCATCCACAAAACATCTTTCCAATAGCCTTCTGGCTTGTCCATGTGATCTTTGAACTGCAGCAATGTTCTTTTTTGGAGAGCAGAGGTGTTCTCCTTGCAACCCTGCCATGCACACCATTGTTGTTCAGTGTTATGTCTTGATGGTGGACTCATGATTTCATGAAAATGTTTGTATCTCAGTATAGAATGCAGCATATTACTAAGAGACCACTTTTCAGGCAAAAAAAAAAAAAAAAAAACCATAATAAAGGCTGCTGCGTTTTGCTGCAAAAATAAGAAGCAAGTGTGACAGTCAAAGTCTCCAGAAGAACTGTGGCTGGTCCTGCAAGATGCTCAGTAAAATTTACCATCTAATCATATCATCATATTGTCTAATCATAATCGTCTAATCATAGTATATAAGGAGCCTACAAAAAAGGCCTAGTCCTTCAAGAGCAAGGATGGGTCGAGGCTTGCCAATCTGCCAACAGATGCATCAGCGAATAATCCAACACTTCGAGAACATCATTCCCCAAAGACAAATCGGTAGGATTTTGGGCATTTCACCTTCTACAGTGCATGATATAATTAAAAGATTCAAGGAATCCGGTCAAATCTCAGTGTTTAAAGGACAAGGCCAAAATCCACTTCTGAATGTGCGTGATCTCAGACGCCACTGTCTTAAAAACCCTCATGAGTCTGTAATGGATGTCTTGACATGTGCTAGGGAATACTTTGGTAAACCTTTGTTAGTCAACACCATTCACCGTTGCATCCACAGATGCAGGCTTTACTATGCGGTCTCATCTGAGATGGACAGTAGCACAGTGGAATCGTGTTTTGTGGTCCAACGAGTGGACATTTCAAATAGTTTTTGGACAAAAACAGACGTCATGTTCTCAAAGACAAAGAGGGAAAGGACCATCCAAGCTGTTATCAGCATCAGGTCCAAAAGCCAAAGTCTGTCATGGTATGGGGGTGTGTCAGTGTCCATGGCATGGGTAACTTGCACATCTGTGAGGGCAGCATTAATGCAGAAAGATATGTACACATTTTGGAGCAAAATATGCTGCCATCCAGAGCAGGACAACGCCAGACCACATTCTGCCCGGATTACACGCGCATGGTTGCGTAAGCAGAGAGTGCGGGTGCTAGCATGGCCTGCCTGCAGTCCTGACCTGTCTCCGATTGAGAACGTGTGATGCATTATGAAGCAAAAAATAAGGAAATGAAGGCCCTGTACAGTTCAGCAGCTGAAGAAATGCAAAATGGATGAATGGGGGAAAATTCCATTTGCTAAACTTAACCAACTGGTGTCTTCAGCGCCCAAATGCTTAGTATATGTTATTAAAAGAAAAGGTGATGTTACACAGCGGTAAATAATTGAATGTCCCAACTTTTTTGGAGTGTGTTGCAGTCATCAGATTTGAAATTAGTATATATATAGTAAAAAGCCTTTGCTTTTCAGAAGAAGCACCTCATAGCATGGTGGTGGAAATGTTATGGTTTGGGGTTGCTTCGCTGTCTCAGGTGCTGGACAGCTTGCATTCATCGATTCTTTTAGTTCTTTTAGTATTCAATATTCTTTTATTAACTTTGTTAATTTGTATAATGCTACCGTTTGCACTTCTGGTAGAAAACTGCATTTTTGTTGCAGAGTACCTGTACTGTGCAATGACAATAAGGTTGTATCAACCAAGATTATTGAGCCCATTCCAGAAGCAGTCATGCAAGCCCAAGCCATGCACTACCTCCCCCATGCTTGACTGATGAGCTCATATGTTTTGGATCATGAGCAGATCCTTTCAGATACGTTGGCCTTTCCAGCACTTAACCTTAGAGGCTAATCTTGGTTCCACAAATTTTGTGGCTCACCTCTGTATTTCTTTGCGAATTCCATTATTGCCTTCTGAATCTTGCTGATGAGATTTTTGTATTTTATGGTATGGCTTGTATATTTTATGGTATGGCGTGTATATTTCTGCTCTCGAAGTCTTCTTCGAACGCTGGATTGTGATACCTTCACCTCTGCCCAGTGGAGGTTGTTGGTGATGTCACTGACTGTTGTTTTTGGGTTTTTTGTCACAGCTCTCAAAATGTTTCTGTCATCAACTGCTGTAGTTTCCTTCTTTTTCAGGACATTCCAAATTGTCGTATAGGCTATGCCCAATGCTTGTGCAGTGGCTCTGATAGATTTTCCATCTTTTTTCAGATTCAAAATGGCCTGATTTTCTCCCATCGATAGCTCTATGGTCTTCATGTTGGTTTATCCTTTTTACAACAAATGCAGTCTTCTCAGGTGAAACCCAAAGCTCAAACCAAGAGTAACCTGTCACGAGTCGAGGTTGAGCCAGAAGCAAGTGCAGATAATGATATTTATTGAAACAAACTAAAAAACAAAGACACAAAGACAACTTGGAAAACTACTGTGGCACGAAACAAAACACCGAGACATGAACAACGAGAGTCTAAGACAACTTGGCATAATACTGTGGCAAAACTAAACATAAACTAACAAGATCAAGAAACATGGAACACAGCGGTCTAAGACAACGAAAGACAAGCACATAGTGCAGACCAGGACTAGATATACACATGAGTGCCCATTAACCAAAACGTGAATCAGGTGCAGGTGGTCATGTGACAGCTAGTGCAGTGCAGTGGCTGATGGGAAGTGGAGTCCAGAGTTTCTTGATACAGCCCTTCAGAGTTATTCATTGTTTAAACAGTCAACCTATCCGGGCACACCTGGACAACAAAAACACCTGTCAGTCATGTGTTCCAATAATCTGATCTCTTGAAAAATAGGTGGGTTCAAATTAAAGGTGCCATGTTCTATGTTCTACGTCTAGGGTTTATGTAAAACCCTATAATTGAGCTTTTTTTTCTGTTCCTTAAATAATTACATGACAAACTATCAATTTAACTTTGTATATCATGCAGTGATTTTTTTTTTAAACATTTCCTCATGCACCCCCTCAGAATTCATTCTTGGCAACACAACTGTTTATGGAGGTGAACACTTACATTTATATTTCAGTTCTTTATTGCTTTTGGTGCATGATTTTGTGAATTGTTGCACAAATATTAATGTAACACAAGGTACAATTTCACACTTTAAGCTTTTTTTTCTGTTCAGTATAGCATATACTTCCTCAAGCAGAAACATACTTTTAGTTCTGAAATGGTTCTTGAGTAGAACTGTGGTTTACTAAGCTCACTTCTGTGGCAGGAAATACACACACACACACACACACACACACACACACACACACACACACACACACACAGGCTATATGTGTTATTATAAGAATTGAACACAAAAGCAAAGTTAATTCACAACATGTAAATATTCATCATGAATCATATACATTTTGTTACTGTAATAATATTACAATAATATGGCTACTGCAATAAAGTTATTTCACATGAACTGAAAAACAAGATGAGAAACTTTCACAACACTGACTCACAGTTATACGCTCTCAGGAGCAATAATTTGAATCTCTCAAGATCGTTCTGAGAGATTCAGTAATTAAGAGTTCAGCTCCATCACTAGGAACTATTTTTTGTGAGTCTTTATTGCAGCTCACACTCACTACAAATGTCTACTAATGTATAACATTTAAAAAACAAATGAAGAAGTATTTTAAAACATGTGGTCTTTTACCACACACACACACACACACACACACACACACACACACACACACACACACACACACACACACACACACACACACACACATTAATCCCAGTATTCATTATTTGTTTGGGGGCATGAACACAAGTTTGGTCCTAACACACAATGTTAATTCTTCTCTCAGTGACTAACATAAACACCAAGGTGACTGCCACTGAAAGGCCACAGGGCATGAACAAGACATTAATAATTTACATAAAAACGTCTTGTTGAAAGCGTGTTCCTGCCTGTAGTGTGTTTTACACACCATATTACTAATGTGAATTTTATCAACTGTCATCAAAGAGGAGTTTATAGTCTACACACAGAGTTTGCTGTTTAAGCATTTAGTTTTTGTCCATTTCTGTCCAGTATATAACCAGCTGAGGTGTAGATACTGTAAGCTATATACTATTGCAGAAACATGTTCTGTGTATTTACTGTAATAACTTTAAAATTCTTCAAAGTTATTACAGTAAATACACAGCAGAATATAGTATCCGGCAGAGTTGGGTATAACGCATTGCATTTTAAATTGATATCATTTGATTACAGTTACTGATGTCAATAAAATTATGTTACTTGCATTACACATTTATTGTTTAGAAAACAATATTAAGTAAAATGTATTTTTAAAATAAATCAGGTTTAGCGTGGCTGCCAGGGGCGTAGCCCGGCCTGGGCATTCGGGGCTGTAGCCCTGAAGATTTTTTCTTAAGCCCTGAATAATTCTCCACTTGGAGCGGTTTGTCACTACGTAACTGAACGTCAGTAAAAGAAGACGGCGGTGTTGTAATTTTATATCTTCAGTGAACAGAGGCGAGACCGATCAGACACGGTTTACAGGAAAATACGTGGAAACACTCGTGTCTTATTGATTGACAGTCTCTCAATTCTGCCAAATGCTAGCTTCAAACAATTTCCAACAATTTCACAAAACAGCTTAACTGAAATTCAGATATGAATTTGATTGGAATCAGAGTATGGGCATTTTGATTTCATTAGAGTTTGTAGCTTTAAGTTGATACTATCCGAGTGAAGTTATCCACTGAATAATGAATGAGGCTCTAGATTAGACTGTTTTCAGTAAGTTCCATCCAAGTGAGACCATCCACAGCAAGCTTTAGGATATCTGTGTCGTACCATCCAAAGCACTCTCAAGGCAAAATTTAGGCTAGCCATGTGAGGCAATCCCATACAACAGCAGGTGAATCTCAGGTGAAGGAATCTCCAAGCAGAGTAGAGCATCAGGATGGATCAGGGAGGTCTGACGGTCCCGTGGTAATGAATGCCAAAGGGATTTCATATATTTACAACTTCTTATTTCTACCACGGGGAAGCAGAACATTATTAAAGGCAACAGCAGATTTCCTGGGGACTGAGTGCAAAATAATTGTTCTTAAAAGGGTTTTGTTTGCATTTATTTAAAAGATTCCTTAAATAAAATATTTTAAATATACCTTAAGTACCTTATCATCAATTTTAGCAAATATATTTTGAGAGAAAACGTGATCATTTAAAATGATAAAAAACTACAAAAATGTAGTTCTAATATCACAGCAAAGATCAATAAAAGAGTGGAACATTTTCATTTTCGTTCATTTTTATGAAGGATGCCAATAATTCTGCAGGGTATAAAAGTAGAAAAAAAAGACAGGCCTAGAAAACAGGATGAAAGGATGTCCTGTTGGGATATGACGAATGCCAGAGAGAATAAGATAAGGATTAGCGTCATAAAGAAGAAGATAAATGGTGTTTTTCTTTTCCATTAAAGCTCTCTACTGTTTCTGTGAGTTTCTGTGTAATATTTAAACAAACAAATGAAAAGAAGTCCTGCTAAAGTGAAAGTGAAAGACCACATTTTTAGTTTACTCTGAAAAAGGAAACACCAGCTTTAAGACTGTGACCAGGGCCGACACTAGTGGGGGAAAAGGTGGTCACAATTATGTGTCCACAGCCCATGGAGGGGCACCACAAAAGTCCAATAGTCCCTAGGCCCCTTGCTATGGCTGAGCTGTTGTATGCATAATAAGCTAAATCATACTAAACAAAACTGCAATCATACTAAAAAAATGCAAAATTATGCAATATTGATGAAATATTGATGGTTTGATTTCCAAACAATAAACCGCCCCTCCAAAAATGGTTTAGTCCACTGTCCATGGTTTATGCAATTGAAAGCAATGAGCCTAGCTGAGCTGGTATTTTACAAGAAAATGTCTGGTGAAACAAAACAACAACAACAACAACAAAAACCCCAACAACAACAAATTAATAATGTGAGAATGTTTAGTGAAATAACAAGTAGCATGTTTGTTGTACAGGCTTCTGGAGCTCCTTTAAATAGCAAGACATTATAATAGTGGTTAGCTAGCTGCCTTAAGTGCTATTAATATTTAGCTTGTGAGTTTGTTGCACGTGCTTGATTTCTACCCTTGAAAATATATTGTGTTTCATGCTTTTGGCACTGTCATGAGTATAGAGGAACAGAAATCAAAAGAAATAAAATCTGAAATGAGTAATAATGAAGTGAAAGTAAAGTAGCATCTGAATGTTGGTTTGTAACAGTGAATGTTGGAACAGTGAACACTGAATGTAACAGCAGAAAGTTTCAAAGGAATATATATATATATATATATATATATATATATATATATATATATATATAGAGAGAGAGAGAGAGAGAGAGAGAGAGAGAGAGAGAGAGAGAGAGAGAGAGAGAGAAACGTTCTGAGCGCTGTGAAGAAAAACCCAAAAACAACGGTCAGTGGCATCATCAACAACCTCCACAGGACAGGGGAGAAGGTATCACAATCCACCTTTGATCCTGGATCAGTAGTGCTGTACTTCCTGTTACCGTTCAGTCACATAAAGCTGACCCTGGATCAGTAGTGCTGTACTTCCTGTTCAAGTTCATCCAAATAAAGCTGCTCCTGGATCAGTAGAGAAGAGTTCAGACACATGCTGTTATGGCATATGGACACTGAGGGAAAGCTGGTTAATCTGCAACAGGAAAATCCAACCGTCTCCTCCACCTTTCTGGATAAAAACAAGCATGTCACATGCTTTGATGGAACAGAATGTTATTAATATCCACTAAAGGTGCACTCCCTAAAGAAAATCCTGCACCAGTGAGAAACTGGATGTGATGGAGGAATGATAGAAAGATAAAAATGATCACTCAATTGGCAATTAATGATTTAAGTAAGAAATGAATTATTATTATTATTATTATTATTATTATTATTATTATTATTATTATTATTATTATTATTAATCAGAATAACTCATTCTTTTTTATTTATTTATTATTATCTTGCAAAAACTACAATGTCACTTAGTGTAATAATCATATGATATGATCAATTTTATATTCTTACATCTACAGTACACATCACAAAATGGTGGAGACAGATGCAAGTGCAGGATTTTAACTAAATACAAGACAAAGAAAACAAACAATGGCAAAACAAGAATTTATACATAAGAGTGAAGCTAGAGCTAGGGAAACATGGCACCAAACACACACCACTTTATATACAACAGACTCCTAAAAATAAGGACTTTAATAGGGACACTATTCAAGGGGAAACAAAACAAGTGAGTGTGATTTGTAGTAGTCTGATAGGGATGATGGGTAATGTAGTCCAGGGTGGCCATACCATGGTCAAAACCAGTGCTGACCTGATAACACACTAGACCAAATAAGAACATGTGTGCATATTTATATATACAATATAATAATTTATGAATCATTAATAAACATGAAAATAAATATTGTACGCTGTATTTATAAAACATGTTCAATTTGTACCTTAAATATCACATCATTTTGTTTTGTTTGTCAGTAGGTTTGCAAAAGCTGATCTATAGATTTGATCTTTAATAAATTCCCAATGCAGTGTGAAGTGTATTGTGAGGCTCTGTATGCAGAATTTACTGAAAACTGCTGAATCAAACTGCTGAATCAAACTGCTGAATCAATGCTGAGCTCTGAGCATCTCCATCTCCCCACACACATACACATACACACACACACACACACACACACACACACACACAGACACCATTCTTTGCTAAACACTACAAGCGTTTAAACACTTCCTTATTCCAAGGAATTGCCTGAAACATTTATTGTTATTAACATGTTATTAAGTTAAAGATATGTACCTCTCGTCATCAGTCATGACCTACATACAATGCAATTAGCACTCTAGCCATCTGTGTAGCTGTGTAGCTAGTGCTATTGCTATGAGTGTTGAACTTATGGATGAGCACCCCTTGCCCTGCATTTATGGGAAAAATGAAAGCACACCCTCTTTCAATTCTAGTTTTTTATTTATCAGGGCCTAAATAACAATTGTGCGGTCCTCAGCAACATCTATAAACAAACAAATAACCTCAGGTGAAAAGAAAAGAGAAAAAAAAAACAGATTTCACTATGTTTTCCAACAACTAAACCAACATTCAGAAACCGGGTGGGAAAAATATAAGTGAACCCTATAATTCAGTAACATGTAGAACTGACCTTTCGTAACAATAACTTGAAGTAAAGGTTTTCTGTAGGAGTAAATGGTCTGCAGTTATATAGTGCTTTTTAACCATAGCAGTTCTACAAAGCACTTTACACTGTGTCTCATTGACCCATTCACTCACACACCAATGGTAGCAGAGCTACCATGAAAGGTGTTAGCGTGACATTGGAAGAAACTTGGGGGTTCAGTGTCTTGCCCAAGGACACTTCGGCATGTGGAGTCATATGCGCCAGGAATCGAACCTCCAACCCTATGATTAGTGGACAACCAAATTGGGTTATTTTTAGCCCATCGGCTGGGTAAATATAGGACAGAACACATTTTGGGCTAAACTAACCAATCAAGTTGGGTTACTAATTTTAACCCAGCAAATGGGGTGTTTTTCAACCCAAAGCATGGTTTCATTTTTACAAAAACGATGGGTTAATTTTATTTCATAAATGGGTTATTTTTACCCTTTGAAAATGTCGAATATACCACATTATAAACAAATATGTCCACATGCTATCTCCTTTATTTATACACAAGTAGGTGTTCAGAAATGTATTGCTAGAGCTACGAGAGTTGTGTTTATATATAGACTTTGAAGTAAATTACTCAAATAAGTCATATATTTCAGACAAACACATCAGATTTTGAGACATTTAAAACATCCAAAAGACTTAGTAACCAACATACGATCCAGTGGGCATTACAAACAATAAGTAAGCCAAAGCTAACGAACATTTAATGCATTTAATGTCATGTAAACTGGACTGTTATCACACATTTTTGCTTTTTCTAGTGTGTGTGTGTGTGTGTGCAGGATTGTGTACAGCCCTGTGGATTGTGTAGATTATGTGGATTATAACATTAACATCCAAAACTAACATCACTGTTCTACACCATTTGATACAAAGATTTCTTTAGGGTTTTGGGTCCTGCTTTCTAAAGGGGTTCTCCTTGGATTGTTTTGTGAAACCTCCATCCATCCATTTTCTGTACCTCTTATCCTGCACAGGGTCAGAGGGTAGCCTGGAGCCTATCCCAAGAAACTTGGGGCACAAAGCAGGGGACACCCTGGTCAGGGTGCCAACCCATCACAGGGCACACTCACACACGGCGGAGATGGGATTCGATCCCCAAGCCTCAGAGGTGTGAGAGAAATGTTTTAACCACTAAGCCACCCGTTTGATGTCTTATTAGTGGATATTAACGAATGGATATTAATATTAATATAACAACATACTGGATATTCATGTTATTAGAACACCATACTGGAAATGAACGTTATAAGAACACCATTCTTTATTTTAATGTTAGAACATCAGTATTACAGTATTACAGTATTACAAGATTAATATCCACATACAAGTATTGGTAAAGCAAGGCCAATTCTATTGTTTTCACTACTTTGTTTTTATTGTTTTCAGAATTTCAGCTTGTTAGCTGTTTTAACTTAGAACATGGCTGATCTGATCATCTCATATTCATCTTTTGATCTTAAACCCAAATGTCTTCAATGTATAGAACAAAATAAATAAAAACAAAAAAAGAGGGGACTGTAGATGTTCTAATAATATTACTATCCAAACTGTCTCATATTAGGAAAGCAGAAATAAAATCTTTTCATATATTATTGAATAAGAAATGTATGTAGAGACTGACTATTTAACATTTAATATATTTTCACAAATTACCCAAAGAAATGCTAGAGTACATGTGGTGTCGGTTATATATTTTAGAGCAACACTGTTTTAATAATTAAATTGATATATGTTGAATAAAATTTAACGCATGAGATCCGTGACCTATCTAGACGTGTTCCAGGTTTAAAATAAACAATAGTAAGAAATCAAAAAAGTATTTTTTTAAATGTCAATTTTTGAAAGTTAGTCTGTATGATAAAGTGATACAGCAATTAAATAGTAATGGAAGGTGAACAATAGCCAAGCTGATGCATCCGCTGTATAAACTCCACCGCTGTGAACAATTTAATTACTATTCACCCGTTTAAAGAAAAAGAATTATTTATTTTAAGTGAATGTCTAAAAGATGTTCTATACTCAATATCGATCAGACTGTCAGCTTGTTTTGTTCTCTCTTTTTTTTTTTTTCGATGACTGAAACGAAAAAGTAGGGGGAAAGAGCCTTGAAAACATTTTGAGGGACAAATCATAAATAAATTACATCAGGAACAAAAAAGAGATTCCTGCTGTGTAATTTAAATGCAATTTCACATTCAGGCTTTGCAGAGAAAACTATTACTTTCCACCTGACTTATTTTGACAATTGGGAGGAAAATCTTTCTGAAGAAACATGTCACACTTTCTTTTTGAAAATACTAGGAATGTTTTTTTATCTCAGCTGTCATGTCTCTTTTCAGATCATCTTTAACGCTTTCTCAACCAAAAACATAAAAACATGCACATTTACATGCAAAAACACTAGTATAACAGACATCACATCATGGCACTTGCTAAGTAACTAGCATAATGTGTTTCCTAATGGGCTGTATGTCGATATTTATGTGGGAAAGTTCTTCATATTCAATGTCGAGTTACACAGCTGCTCAAGTCGATTCGATGGTCTCCATTCACATTGTTAAAATTAAATTAAAACATCAGAGTCGTTCTAGGTTTAACTTGAAGTCTATTTTGTTGACGTTAGTAACTGTTCAGCGATAGAGACTTGACTGTGAAACTGTTCGTAGCAATTGCAGTCCTAAGGCTATCCAAGAAAAAGTATCCAAAGCCATCTTTATGGTTTCAATGTGGTACTTTCCACAGTAATCTCACTGATCTTTCGTCTATTAAAGATTTACATTTTACAATCACGTTTATGGCATTTGGCAGACGCCTTTATCCAGAGAGACTTACAGAACTGCTTTGAAAATGATCAATAAATACATCCTGACAATGGTTCACTAGGTCATGGACTTAGAATACCATTGATCTAAAAACTCTGTTGGGAGGTAATATAGTAAGAAAAGCACACAGACGACACCATTTTTTTCAAGTGCTAGTTTAAGTACATCAGGAAGAGGTAGGTCTTTAGCTGTGGTTTGAAGACCGCCAGTGACTCAGCTGTTCAGACATCTAGGGGAAGTTCATTCCACCACCTAGGTGCCAGAACAGAGAAGAGTCTTGATGCATGCCTTCCTTGTACCCTGAGAGATGGTAGGTCCAGTCAAGCAGTACTAGAGGATTGGAGAGAGCATGGTGCAGTGTGGGGTGTGATAAATGCTTTCAGTAATCTCACTGATCCTTAGGCTTAATTAATTAGTGGTGTCATATTTATTAAATGGCATTCCATAATTTTTGTGATCAGACTGTGATGGACCTAACACTGCTCCTAAACTGAGCTGATATCTGGCAATAAAACTGGGCTTAATTTCAAGATCAGAACCTCACATAACAACACTAAGGCATGTCTCTGTTGTAGACAAACTCTGATTCGCCTATGCAGCTCTCTCGTAACTTCTGAATGGCACCTTGGTCTGTAGTTACAGTACACCTGAGGTCTAAAAGACGATGTGCCCGATTTTTGGATTAAATCCTCACTACATATGCTTACCTCAACTCTAAATATGGCCCATAAAGACTAAAAATTTTAAATAACAGGCTTTATAGCAAACCGACTAACCAAATACTAGCATAAATGCTAGTGTGATTGAAAGAAACATGATGTGGAATTTGTTTCTTCAATTATTATGCAATCCTGCTGGAGACTGTAGTAAATAAATGCTAATGATGTGATAGTGAGACAGAATCTCAGGCTTCTGTGTAAATAACATCAGCTGGCCGCTAGTTTGATGTTAAATTTCTTATCACTTCTTATCACAAAGCATCGTCTTTGACATGCCCCATTTCAATGAACTAGTCAGTGTCTGGAGAAGCAATTTACCTCAGACTGAATGCTTATGCTGATGTAGGTCACTCTCTAGAGTGGCAAAAAAAAAAAGATTAGAAAAGGAGGCCACATATAGACATTCTTCTATCAGCTTCCTGTCCATCCGGCTTCACTTCTCTATTTCTATATATCTAATTCTATATGATTTTACTCTATACTGATGTGATGTCACATAATGTATACACAGTCCCCTCCAAAATGATTGGAACAGCAAGGTCATTCTTTTCTTGGTGCAATACACTGAAGACAATTGGGTTTGAGATCAAAAGACGAATGAGACGCTAGATCAGAATTTCATTTTTAATTTAACGATATTTACATCTAGATGTGTTAAACAACTTAGAACATGGCACCTTTGGTGGCAGACTACCTTTTAATTGAATCCACCCATTGTTCAAGTGATCAGAAATATCGGAACATGTGACTGACAGGTGTTACTTGTTGCTCTGTTAGGTTGATTGTCTAAAGAATTAGTTGCTCAGAATGTCTAGTCTTGGTTTGAGGTCTGGGTTTCACCTGTGATGACTGCATTTGTTGTTAATAAAGGATAAACCAACATGAAGACCAGAGAGCTGTCTATGAGAGAAAATCGAGCCATTTTGAAGCTGATGAAAGAGGAGAATCCGATCAGAGCCGTTGCACAAGCATAGTGAGTACAACAATTTTGGAATGTACTGGGGGGGGGGGATATAAACCACTGGTGTACAAACAACCAGACAAGTTGGCCAAAAAAAAACAACAACAGCAGTTGATGACAGAAACATTGTGAGAGCTGTGAAGAAAAACCCCAAAACAACAGTCAGTGACATCAGCAACAACCTCCACCAGGCAGGGGAGAAGGTATCCATCATTTAAAGAAGACTTTGAGAGCAGAAACATCAAGGCCATACCACAAGATGCAAACCAATCATCAGCACTAAGACTCAGAAACCCGGATTGGAATTCACAAAGAAATACAGAGATGAGCCACAAAAGTTCTACAACCAAGATTAACCTCAACCAAAGTGATGGAAAGGCCAAAGTGTGAAGAAAGAAAGGATCTGCTCATGATCCAAAACGTACAAGCTCATCACTCAAGCACGGTGGAGGTAGTGTCATCGCTTGGGCTTGCATGGCTGCTTCTGGAATGGGCTCACTAATCTTTATTAATGATGTAACTCATGATTGTAGCAGCATAATGAATTTATGAGTCCACAGAAACATTCTGTCTGCCAATTTACAGAGAAATGCGTCCAATCTAATTGGGAGGAACTTCATCATGCAGTAAGATAATGGCCCATATCACACTGCCAACACAACAAAGGACTTCATCAGGGGGGAAAAGTGGAAGGTTTTAGACTGGCCAAGTCAATCACCAGACCTTAACCCAATGGAGCATGCATTTCACCTCCTGAAGAGGATTCGACTTTTTGATTTCAAACCCAAATGCCTTCAGTGTATAGCAGAAACAAAACAATTGGCCTTGCTGTTCTAGAACTTTCTAAAGGTGACTGTGAATACATGTATACATACATGTGAAATTTTATGTACCGTGCCTCCAGAATCTATCCACTCAGTGGTTATTTTTCTTTTAGCAATCTAAATTAGGACTAGTATATAATTTGTTATACAGGGTAAACCACTTTCAGTTTTAAATCCATCTGTTTCCAATTGTATGCTTGCACCATAAATCCATAAATATCTCTGAGTTTGGAAGGTCTCGCAGCTAAAATGGCAGATGAGATCAGCTGATGAACAGTGATGAACAGCTACAACACTGAAGGGGTTACAGAGCCCACTGGCTGAAATAGGAGAACCTCTGCAGACCTCAACAATCATCAGCTCTATGGGAGAGTGGCCAGAAGGACGCCAATTCTGAGAAAGACCATGTTAGAAAATCTGAGAGCTTGGGGGAAAAGATTTCGTGGTCTGATGAGACTAAAGTTGAGACATTTGGTCTAAAGTCAAAGCATAATGAATGGAAAGCTTGTTGTCATCACAGGCAACATGGATTGAGCCATATATAAGCAAATTGTTGAGAAGAACCTGATCTAGTCAGCCAGACATCTGCAAGAATTTATTGCAAAAATTTGTTCCTACAAGACAATGAGGTTTGTAGGCTTTGTGTTTTGGAATGGCTGAGTCAAAGCCCGGAAATTAAATCCAATTGTTAATCTGTGGCATGACCTGAAAATTTCTGTCCGTCTAATTTGATAGAGTTGGGATGAAAGATTGTCCCGGAGATGAGAGAAAATCCAGAAAATCAAAATGTGCAAAGCTTATATAGACACATACAATATTCAAAAACTCAAATCTGTAATGGTAGTTTTTGATTTTCTTTTTTTTAAAATTATTTTTGAATAATTCTGAGGACATCTAAACGCTTTATCTAATTTAATTTCTGTAGAGAATCATTTCAAAAGGAGCAGACGATAATTCTCTGCGTAAGCGTAATTCCATTCTGCTGATGGAATATTCGAGCATAAATTTGATCTTGCAATATAACCAAAGGAGAAATAATCGGGGTGAATACTTTTTGGAGGCACTGTAAATCCAGGTAAATCTGTGAAACCTTTGTAATGTTCTATTCACATGATGTAAGCACATGATTAGAGACATGGTATAAGGGTGTAATAAAAGAACATAAAGGAGGATGCATGGAGGCTACATGGAGGGAGTATGGGGGGAGGAATGCTGCATGGATATTGAATGGAGGTTGATTTAAGATGAATAACTGGATAAAATACTCTACTAAAGAGGTCCACACAAAGTAAAGAAAATCTTTCCTGTCATCTTTCTTTCCTTTCTGTCTGTAAAGATGCCAGAAAATGTTGCCCTTTTTAACTTAAGATTTCTAAGAATTCATATTGTTTCCCAAGTAAATGATCTTTATGGCATCGTTCTTTCTTTTCTGCAGAGGAAGCTGCAGGCTCTTTCATCAAAGAGTAGTAGATATTGCTTTATCAAATTAATGGAGGGACATAAACTCTCTTTGTTGCAGTGTCGATTCAAATCTTCATTCCTCTCTTTCTTTTCGTTCTTTTTCAGAAGGGTAGAACACTCAGTGGATTTGAATATGAATGCAGCAAAGGGTCTGGACGGGGGGACGAGGGGCACCATGGGGGGAAAGAGAGGAAGAGAACAGGTGGAGGGGGTCAAACTGGGGGTGTAGGGATGGAAGGATAGAAGAGAGGATAAAGATGGGGGGGAAATGGTGAAAAAAAAGAGGAGGAGGAAAAGGAGGACACATGTCAATGTCATGTCTTTAGCTTTCCACATGCTCACTTTACCTGTCATGCCTCCATCCTTGACCAAATAAGGAAAAAGAAAGAGTGGGGATCATTATTTGGGGGAGGGGGACAGGGGGGAGGACATGTCAATGTGATTAATTTGTCTTTCAACCTACTCATCTGTCATCCCTCCATCCTCAAACACAGAAAGAAGTAAGTGGGGATAAGAACAGCATGAAGAGGAAAGATGGAGAAGAAGAGAAGATGGAGGGAAAGATGTATGTACAAACAAAAGGAGGAGGGCACATTGGGGCTAGGTTCACTTGCCTGTCATCCCTCTATCCATAGCCAAAATAAATTAATGAAAAGGAATAAAAACATGGAGGGAAAGAAGGGTGAAAAAAAAAAAAAAACAGAAGGTGAACGAGGGCACATTTGTTTAGTTTAGTTTTCCACCTGCTCACTTTGCCTGTCATTAATACAACTTTCACAGCGAAAGAAAGAAACAAGATTGAAGGGATAAAAAGGAAGGAAAATGAGGACACATTAGGGTAAGATCATATTGGCTGTCATCGCTCCATCATTGACCAAAAAAAGGAGAAAAAAGAAAAAGAAAGAACGACATCAGGGAAAAAACAACAGCGGCTGGCAGATATGCAAATCACAGAGATGTAGTGGCAGATTACATTTTCTTCTCTCCACATTTCATATTCATATATTTACAAGGTGACTCACTGGAAGAGAGAGAGAGAATAGAGAAAGAGAGAAAGAGAGAAACAGACAGAAATAAAGAGGCAGACAGAGATAGACAGACAGACTGAGGGACAGACAAACAGACAGGAGGTTCAGTCTCTCTGCAGATTTATTATGAATGCCGTCTGAGATTCACATTTAATCCATTTTGCTGTCAGAAGCGACGGGAAAGAAAAATGCAGAAAAGCTTTTAGACACATCTGGATAAATTGTGTGTGTGTGTGTGTGTGTGTGTGTGTGTGTGTGTGTGTGTGTGTGTGTGTGTGTGTGTGTGTGTGTGTGTGTGTGTGTTTATGTGTGTGCATGCATTATTGTCCTGAAAAGAGCAACAATTTCAGATAAACACACATCAACAAATGAAAAAGAAAAATTGTTGCACCCACACCCACCCACCCACACACACACACACACACACACACACACACACACACACACACACACAGCTTTGAACTGAATATCTTTGTTAATGTTTGTTTTTAATGTGGCCTGTAAGTAACTCCACTATCCTCACCCTGCATTCTTCTTTTCCAGGCTTGACTGATGAGCTTCTATGTTTTGGATCATGAACAGATCCTTATTTTCTCCACACTTTGGCCTTTCCAGCACTTGGTAGACGTTAATGTTGGTTCCAGAACTTTTGTGGTTTATCTCTGTATTTCTTTGTGTATTTCAATCTGGGCTTCTGATATTTACTGCTCATGCGTGGTTTGTATCTTTTGGTATGGCCTCTATATTTCTGTTCTCGAAGTCTGGTTCGCTGTCTGGTTGTTAGTACACCAGTTTCTTTCTTTTTTTAAGGACATTCCAAATCGTTGTATTGGCTATGCTTAATGCTTGTGCGATGGCTCTGATTGATTTCCCCATTTTCTCAGCTTCAAAATAACTACATTTTTTCCCATAGACAGCTCTCTGGTCTTCATGTTGATTTATCCCTTTTAACAACAAATGCAGTCTTCACATGTGAAACCCAGAGCTCAAACCAAGTACAGAGCTATTACTTCTTTAAACAATCTATCTAACAGGCACACCTGGGCAACCAGAAACACCTGTCAGTCACATGTTGTAATATTTTTGACCACTTGAAAAATGTATGGGTTCAATCAAAAGGTGCCATGTTTTAAGTTGAAACAACTGATCTCAAACACAAATGTCTTCAGTGTATAGCAAAAACAATACTTCCAATACTTTCTGAGGAGAATGTATATGGAATGAGATTTAAAGGAGATAGGTATTGTAGATAGAGAGAGAGAGAGTGAGTGGGAGAGAGACATGTTTTACTGGAGTGCCTAAAAAATTTTTTACGAATAGAATAGTTTTCAAATGAGTTAAAACAAATTAAAACACTGAAAATAGAGTGAAACTTCCAAGGGATTAACCAAGGGATTTATTATCTGGACAACAATAACTTAAAGGGGACCTATTATGCAAAACTCACTATTAAAAGGTGTTTGAACATAAATGTGTCGGCAGCGCGTGTACACAACCACCCTACAATAGTGAAAATCCACCCACTCCTTTTTTTTTTAATTTTCCCAATAAGTAATAATGAGCAAAAATGAAAAATAATAAAAAGATGGGCATATTCAGTTGCAGGCAGATAGCAATACAGGGAAAGGACAATGACTGTGAATTTCTACCACACTGGGACAATCATGTTGCAGGGCAGTGAAGCCAGCGTCAGCTCTGTCCAAGATAACTTGGGGGAGGGGGGCAGGACAGGGACACACAGGGTTGTGGAGGGGGGCAAGACAGGGACACACAGGGAGGGGGAGGGGGACAGGACAGGGTAGTGTAGACCTGAGCCTGGGAGAGTGACAAGAGGTGTATCAGTGGGAGGAGTAAAGGGAGGAGCAAGGGGGGGAGCTCTCACAATACTACAGTACAGCACAGGACAGGCAGCTGAAGAGGACAGTGTCTCAAATCAGAGAGAGCCTTTCTCTTCAAGAACTAGAGCGGATAGAGCTCAAAGAGATAGTACTCTCCAGTCTTCTCCCCACAGAACCTTACCAGCATTTAAATGTTCAGCTGAGCCTTATAAAACCTGAGCTCATCACCTATCTGCTGGAGCTGAGAGTAGCTCCAGCAGTGAAAAGCTCCAACAAGACAGAGACAATCTGAGGATTGATCTTAATGTAGTAAGAGAAGAGCTCTACCTTAGAGACCAGACAATAAACAGACTGAGAGAGCAGCTACAGAGACTCAAAGCCAGTGAGCAATCACCCAAAGCAGCAGAGAGTAGGCCACCTCACAATCAGCTACCAAGCCCCCATCTAGGACCCTCAAACCCCCAGCCCCAGCTGCAAAACCCCCAGACAGAGCCACCCACCTTAAACACAGTGGCGTCCAGACCTACCACTACAAAGCCCTGCAATGCCAAGAGCTGAGCCAAGAGAAGAGTCTCCTCACCCGGCTGGTCCTGAACCTCAGCTCACTAACATACACTAACACAGTTCTACATCAGGAGCAGCCGGACACAAGAACAATCAGACCAATCAGACCTCACCAAATTATAACACTTCAGAAACAAAACTACATCAATCACTGAAACACAAGTACAAAGTAAAATGCAGTGTTATCTAGCCCTAAATCGACAGTACACTGTAGCTGACTACCTGAGCACAGGGGGTGAACACCAACACAGAAACACGCTGACAAACCACAGACTCAGCGCACACACGCTGGCCATCGAGATGGGCCGCTATAACTATAAGCAATCATGGCTCCCTAAAGAGCAGAGAGTGTGCACACAGGGCACACAGTGGAGACAGAGCTGCACGTTCTAACTGAGTGTAACAAATTCAAACACTTGCGTGAAATATGTTTCAAAAGATTTCAATTCACAAACCCCCAGTTCTCCCTTCTGCCCAGCACTCACAAACTGCCCATTCTGTTAGGAGGACGTCTTAGCAGGACAGTATGTATCTTCTGTTTGTCTGTTCCTGCTTGTCTGTTGGTTTGTTGGTTTGTTTGTTTTAATTAACTTCTTTAAGATTGCCAACATTTGTACTGACGCTTGGTTTCTATTCTCTCATCTCCATGTGTCTATATGGACACTAATACAATATGCATATTCAGATTCTGAATATATGTTAATACATACACTACACTCATGTTTATTAATAACAGTTCTACATTCCTTTAATGCTTTGGCAACACTGTACATGTATATGATCATGCCAGTAAAGCTTGTTGAATTGAATTGAATTGAGAGAGAGGGAGAGAGAGAGAGAGAGAGAGAGAGAGAGAGAGAGAGAGGGAGAGAGGGAGAGAGAGATGTACTTTCAGCACTTTGTTTGATTTTTTTAAAGACATCAAAAAATGTCAGCACAAAAATGGCACCACCCCAGAATGTAATGGTCAGTTTTAAGTACCATGCATGTGCACGTCTGGAAAGATTCTTTTTACATTGATGAGTAGTAGAAGTGAGAAGTAGCAATAACCCCAGGCAGTGCATATAAAAAGTCCACATGCCTCTGTTTAATTTCAGGTTTTTGTGATGTAAAAAATGAAAGCAAGATGAATCATGTCAGCTCTTTTTTTTTCCACCTTTGCATGGGTTGTCCTGTGTACAGGCCTCTTAAGTCATTCCACAGGTTTTCAGTAGGATTCGGATCTGTGCTCTAACCTGGCCATTCCCAAACATTAATCTTCTTCTGAAAGCATTCCTTTGTTAACTTGGATTTGTGTTTTGGGTTGTTATCGTGCTGATAGGTGGAAGTTTTCTTCATCTTCAGCTGTTTAACAGAGGCCTGCAGGTTTTGTGCCAAAATACAGTGGTATTTGGAGCTATCCATGATTCCCTCTAACTTGACAGGAGCTCCAGTCCCAGTTGAAGAGAAGCAGCCCTGTAGCATGGTGCTGCCACTATGGGTATGGTGTTCTTTGGGTGATAAGCTGTCTTGTTTTTGCATAAAACATAGCTTTTAGAATGATGTCCAACCAGTTCCACCTAGGTCTCATCAGAACCATTATAATAGCCCATTTTGCCACTTGTTTGAGTTGAATGAAGTGATTTTGATTTAACCCAAATAAAGATCAGCTTTTTCTGTGGAATGTCTTCTTCTTCTTGGTTTTATCCAAATGCTGGGTCAGTGAAGGGCTTACACAGCATTATTTACAGAGGTGGCTGTGACTCAGATGGTAGAGCAGGTTTTCTACTAATCCTAGGGTTGGCAGTTCAATTCCTGGCCCATGTGTCCTTGGGCAAGACACTGAATCCTCCTGATGGCAGGCTAGTGCTATGTAAGTGCAAACCATTTACCATTTACAACACGTGCTTGACTTCATTGTCAAAAGATATTGATCAGAAGATCAAACGTTAGATGTTACCAAGAACAAAATGTACCTCAAAAGTTAATTAAAGTGCCCCTATTATGCTTTTTCAGATATTACCTTTCATGTAGTGTGCTATATAGCTGTTTGTGTATACACAAAGTCTGCTTAGTTTTAAAAATCAAAGTGCACGACAAAGAGAGTTATTGACTCCTAAAAGAAAGACCCGATTCTGAACAGCTGAAACAAGTAGTCAGTAATTCTAGACCTACTTCCTGTACTGACTGATGTAGGTTTGTAACAAAAAAACTGCCTCTGGTCTTCATTAGCTGCTTCTGAACAACGTGCTGATGCGTCCAAATGCGTCCTGAAAGAGTTAGGTTAACGTCTAGAAGACGTTGTTTTCTGCGCTGCAAAAGCAAAAACACTTTGCATGGACTCCCAAAGGATGAAGTAAAGCGTCCGTGGTTAGAATTTACTTTTAAAACCACACCACAGCGGTTCAACGCGCACCTTCGTTTGCGTTCCCGTCATTTCACTGACGACTGCTTCTCAAATCTAGCTGAAGTCAACGCGGGATTTGGGAAATGATTATTCAGTAAACACAGGGCCGTACCCACTTTATTTGGACCATCTTGCGCCTCTGGATCACAACCTGTAAGTATGGTTAATTACTCACATTATCGTCAAGCTACATACAAACTTACCACTGAGAAACTTCCTGTTCTCGTCGTGCTTGCGATGGTGGTTGGGGTTGATCTTCCGATGTATCACTATAGAACTCGGACTCAAATTGATAAGGTAAAAGCGACGACATTATTACTGGACTGAAATTCGGGTATGGTAGTGGGCGTTCCCTGGGACATCTGACCAATCAGAGCAGAGTAGGCTCTCTGAAAGGAGGAGTTTAGAGTGAACAGATCCTTGAGCGAGTCCTTTGTGACACTGAGAAAAAGAGGCGATGCTGCAGTGTAAATTATGAGAAGTGTTTTTGACCTTGGATCAATGTAAATCTATTGTATCAGACCTCTAAAACAAAATTAGGCACTTTTATATATCATAATAGGAGCACTTTAAAAGACAAAGAGAAAACTTATCAGGGAGGCTGCCAAGAGATCTACGGCAACATTAAACTATCTGCAGGCAAGTACTGGCACTGTCTGCATGTAACAACAATCTCTCATATTCTTCACGTCTGGATTATGAGGTAAGGTTAGCCTCAAATTCCAATCTATTTTGGCACAGAAACCTGCAGGCTTCTATTAAACTGCTAAAGATAAAGAAAAATTTCACCTTCCAGAATGATAATGATCCAAAGCACAAATCCAAGTTAACAAAGTAATAGCTTCAAAAAAAATAAGATCAAAGTTTCGAAATGGCCCAGTCAGAGGCCAGCTCAAAATCCTATCAAAACCCTGTGGAATGATTTGAAGAGCACAGGAGATCCGTTTGCAGTTTGATAGTTCTTGAGCATTTCTGGAAGGGAGAATGGAATAAAATTGCCAAATCAAGATAGTTGGTAGACATGTATCCGAAAGGACTAAGTAGTACACCTAATTTTAACAGTTCTATGACGATCACTGTTACCATAGAAACAGCTGTAAATAGGATTGTTTTTGTCAGAATCACTGCCATACAATAGACAGAGCAATCTGAAAAACATGTTTATGTGTAATTGAAGCTGAAGAAGTATTTACACATTTTTATCCTATATTAATAGTGATCTCAAATCTTCATCTTGTTGATCGATCTATTTCTGGTTTATATGTGTCTCCACATTCAAGTCTGGTTTTGTTGGACTGGTAATAATAACCGCCCAGGAGTTTCACCAGAATGGCCACTGAGTGGAAGTGGAAGAGCTCTGACTTGGATTAATCAGTCATCCTGCTTTACAGAATCAGATACTCTGGGCCGTACTCAGAGTTGGGTTAAGTGTATCGGTATTCAGACCTCTGACGTAACTATAAAACTTAAGTGCTATTCAGAAGTTAGTCGAGAGTTGGAGTTATACTCTGAATATGGATAAAAGAACAGATCAGTTTCGACCTCAAAGAACATGATTATGTATGGCACTCCCAGGTGCCATAACATTGAAGCCTACATAGGGTCCCTCCTCAGGGAGCATACGACAGACACAGTTGTAATTTGTCAATAAAGAGAGACAGTCAGGTGTTGAGAATTACAACCCCAATTCCAAAAAAGTTGGGACGCTAGGTCACTCAGCTGTTTCATTTAATTTGAGCTCAATAATTCACCATCTCATAAATAGTCCCCAAATCTCAGCATCTCACCACTGTACCGAGGGGAAAATGATTATTGACTTTTCCTCTATCTATGTCTCTCACAAAGCATCAGTGTAGAATGTTAATGACTCACAGCTCTCTGTAAAAACACAAACACTGAAAAATAAAGATCAATGTTCCTGTGGCTTGTAATGATTCATGAATAAGGGGCACATTCATATTTTCAGTGAGAAAAGACACTACTTTACAGCAACAAACTTTTTTGGTATTTTGTATCTATACTTCTTTTCTCTGTCATATGTTTGTCATATGGGGCGGCTGTGGTTCAGGTGGTAGAGCGGGTTGTCCACTAATCGTAGGGTTGGTGGTTCGATTCCCGGCCCATGTGACTCCACATGCCGAAGTGTCCTTGGGCAAGACACTGAACCCCAAGTTGCTCCCGATGGCAAGCTAGTGCCTTACATGGCAGCTCTGCTACCATTGGTGAATGAGACACAATGTAAAACACTTTGGATATAAGTGCTAGACCATTTACCATGTTTTGCTTTATTTTGTGCCTTCATAGTGTCTCTCACTATTTAAAAAATATACATATTTTTGCCAAAAATTAATCAGTGACAAATTTACAGTGTAATAGTTCAGTGTTGTAGTCCTCAGTATTTCACAAACAAAATAGCTTATTAGGTAGACATATTTATTTATAGAACATCTACAACTCCATGACACAACATGAGGAAGAATGGTTGTGAGGACCCAGACTCAAAAGGAAACTCATACTTTCTTGAGGGACACGACATTCTAAATCATTACAGTTCACAGGTGTAGAAGAGGAAAGGTATACAGTATTAAATGTGTTGAAAAATGTACAGTATGAGTATATTGTGAATAAGAGCCCAGGGATGAGCACAGGATAGGCTTCATCATTACAGCTGGAGGTCTTAGGTACAAGTCTACAGTATTGAAGTAAGATTATCCACTGAAGCAGGGGTGAGACTTGAGTATAAATGGATTTTTGGAACTGCAAATCATTAGGGCATCCATGTGGGACCATCCACAGCAGCAGAGGGGTTTGAGTCGAGTGTTTGGGTCACATCCAAATTCTCAACACTAAGTAGTACCCTTCCCTGCTCAACCAGTCACGCAGTACAGATATGGATTTAAATGATTGGAGATGTGGTGCACCTCAGAGAGAGAAATACTTACCCATGAATTTCTTCTCTGAGTCTTGGTGTGAATCGATTTATGTGCATTTTTGTAACATCAGCTCTGTGTGTGTTTGTGTAGCTCTGAATTCCCACCTCACACCTAGTTTCTCTATTACCTTCTACAGATCTACCAACCGCCTGAACTGCACGCATAACAATGGAGAAAGCGAAGGCTGACAACTACGATAAACTGAAGCAAGCACTACTGGTATAGATGGACATCTCACCAGAAACTTATGGCCAGTGTTTCAGGGAATCTAGAATCCAGGCAAGACTCCTACAGAGACACTCTACTGTCTGAAAGGGCGTTACAGACACTGGATGCTCAAGTCTGACAGAAAAATTAAAAATTCTTCTGGATGCATGAATAGAATCGATGTATGAGAATAAAAAAATGTGAATGATATAAATACACAAACACGGATTAATGGGGGGGTTGTGCACAATCAAAGCAGATTCATAAACTGACACAGGTCTTTCAGGACAAGATAAGAGGATTTTTCAGCTGTTAAGTTCTTTGTTAATTTAAAACACAAAGTCCAGTACACATTATCCTCTGGAAATGAATACATTTTACCGGAATTTTTATTTGGATTTCTCTTTAGGTTATATGTATGAATCAAACTGAGAGTATTTACAACTGAAACTGAAAATTAAAAATTGGTCTAATATAAATATTAGTTTGCTTGTTTTTTAAATCTCTGTACAAAATCTAAGAGTTAAGAGCTTTTAACTACTACACATAATCAAGAATGCATACTTACTGTACAGTGCCTCCCGAACGTATAGGAACAGCAAGGCCAGTTCACTGTTTTTGCTATACAGTGAAGACATTTGGGTTTAAGATCAAAAGATGAATATAAGACAATAGATCAGAATTTCAGCTTTCATTTCCTGATATTTACATCTCGATATGTTAAACAACTTACAATATGGCAACGTTTGTTTGAACACACCCATTAAAAATATTGGAACATGTGACTGACAGGTGTTTCCTGTTGCCCAGGGGTGACCTGTTAGATTGATTGTTTAAACAATGAATAGCTGTGAATGTCTACTTTTGGTTGGAGCCACGGGTTTCACCTGTGACTATTGTATTTGTTGTTAAAAAGGATAAACCAACATGAAAACCAGAGAGATGTCTATGGGGGAACATCAAGCCAATTTGAAACTGAGAAAAGAGGGAAAATCTATCATAAAAATTCCTCACCAATCATAATCAAGAGCAGCAACTGTTCGGTCTGTAAACATACAGTACACTGCCGCTCTCCTTCATTGCACAAGCATTGGGCATAGCCAATACAACAATATGTAATATCCTGAAAAAGAAAGAAACCCCTGGTGTTATAACAACCATACATGGAACTGGTTAGCCAAGGAAAACAACACTAGTTGATGAGAGAAACATTGTGAGAGCTGTGAAGTTAAACCCAAAAACAATAGTCAGTGACATCACCAACAACCTCCACAGGGCAGGGGTGAAGGTATCACAATCCATTTTTCGAAGACTTTGAGAGCAGAAATATAGAGAGGAAAGGCCAAAGAGTAGAGAAAGAAAGGACTGCCTCATGACCCAAAGCATACAAACTTATCAGTCAAGCACGGTTTAGGTACTGTCATTTCATAGGGCTTGCATGGTTGCTTCTGGAATGGGCTCATTAATCATTACTGATGATGTAACTCATTATGGTATCAGCAGAATAAATTCAGAAGTCTACAGAAATCTGTCTGCCAATTTACAGAGAAATGCATCCAATCTTATTGGAAGGAACTTCATTATTCAGCAAGACAATGACCCAAAACACACTGCCAACACAACAAAGGACTTCATCAGGGGAAAAAAGTGGAAGGTCACCAGACCCAATTGAGCATGCATTTCACCTCCTAAAGAGGAGACTGAAGGGAGAAAACCTTCAAAACAAACAACAACTGAAAGAAACTGTGGTACAAGCCTAGAAAAAGAAGAATGCAACAATTTAACGATGCTAGTGGGTCACCAGCTATAGATGCAGTTATTGAATGCAAGGGCTATGCAACCAAATATAATGTGTTATTTACTTTACCCTAAGACTATCTCTTCTAATATTTTTCTCACATAAAAATGGAGTGGTGTGCCACCAAAGGTGCCATGTTCTAAGTTGTTTAACACATCTAGATGTAAATATCAGGAAATTGAAAGCTGCAATTCTCATCATCTCATATTCATCTTTTGATCTCAAACTCAAATGACTTCAGTGTATAGCAAAAGCAAAAGAATTGTCCTTGCCATTACAATACTTTCAGAGGGGACTATACTATATATAGAGTGTCCATACTTCATTGATCATTTTTAAATAAAAAATTTTTAAAAAAAAGGAAACATGATAAGACACATTTTGTTGAAACAGTTATTCCTATCATCCTAAGGTTGTCTGTGATCTTCAGGGTTTAATGAAGAGCAGTATTACTCCTAGCTTTACACATCTATCTCTGCACCTTTGAGGAAACCAAACACCGCTGACTGCTTTCACTGACCTTCACAATCCTGTAAGGAACAAATGTTTTGTATAATGTCCAACATAATGTCTATTGTGTGGCTATTATTGATAACGAAATCTCTTGTGTTTCACTATTGTCGTATAATATACAAAAATGAATCATCCCAGTTGTTACCAGTCACTCCACCAGTGTGTTGAAGAGCCACGTGGCCTTCAGAGCATTGCTGCTTCTTAATACTTAATGTATGGAATGTTATTTACATTAATAGCATTTAGTCAAAACTTTTATCCTGAGCTAATTAAAAAAAAGTACTTTACGTACAAATAAATCAGTGATTCTACCGTCTTCATGCCATTTCTCCTCCAAATACTAAACATGATGTTAGGTTCTGTCTTTTTGTATATGTGCTTTTATTTAATTTGTACATTGATTGGACAATGTATGCTTAGTCTATCTACTTTCAGTTTCCACCTTATACACATTCGTTACACCTACGACTGTATTTCACATCCACTTCTCAATCACTGCTGATGATGCATTACAGATGTGTTTTAAAAAAATCAATTGGCCAAATGGAGATCAAATCTAGAGCGTGTGTCACTCTGTGCAATCACCTGACACCACTTTCACTGATCGGCTGCATGACTTTATAGTCTGGGCTAGAAAGAGATCAGCTGAAGCCTTCTAAAATAGTCCACTTGAAGACATTTGTTAACAGCAAATAATCTGATGCGGGTGCCAAAAATGAAACCATAAACTGATGTCTTTTTATCTTTGAAAGACAATGGAAACTTAGCCCTGCTATAGCTCATTTATAATAGTCACCCCTGGACATAACCCTTGACCAGATGTTCTGGAGTCATTTATGATGGAAGTGATGAAGAGGGGGAGGTTTTGCGAGATGGTCTGAAGCTCTGTGGAAGAGATGGGATCTAAGGGACATGTTATAGGATTGCTGGATAGGAGAATCTGCAGGAATCTTGTGTAGAAATAGGAGTAAATGTGTTAAGGTGATGAGAGTGGGGGAATGAAGGGTAAAAATAGAAGCCTGAGGGAAAGATTGGCAGATCTTATTAATGTTCTATTCAACAAGGTGTCATCGTGAAGAAAAACCTGCTCTACTGCCTCATACATAGCTTGCTCTATTGTTTTTATATTAGATAACAGAGTGAAAAATTTGATATACTACAGTATTCATATTACAGTTTCAAGGCCTCGATGATGAGGATTGTCTTTGCCTTCAGTTTTTTTTAGAAATCATTTTCTTTGGTTTACTGTACATGTTTCTAAAATAGGGATTCTGAGCAGCTGTATCTAATATAGCTATATACTCCTATACTCTATACTTCTGATTTCACTGAATCACCAATCACAGTATATCATCACAGTCTACAAACTGCAGTTTTGAAGAGTGTTTCTCTTTTTTCACATTTCATCCCCCTGAACGAACAGCCGGAGAGAAAAGAGGCCCCTCTGACATGTCTGAGGTTTCACTCCTTCTCTTTTGTGCTGCGTTCCTGTCTTTCTTTCTTTCATCTGTTTGCTGCCATGATGGTGGGCAGCTCCTTCTTTCCATCACATTGGATTTCAACATTGTGCTCTTTTTCTCTCTCATCCAGGCTCTTGAGTTAATGTATTCTCCCCCTTCAGTGCCCAGTGTGTGTGTGTGTGTGTGTGTGTGTGTGTGTGTGTGTGTGTGTGTGTGTGTGTGTCTTATGGTGTTTAACAATAGGTGAAGTCATTACTTTCATGTAATGAATGTAACTTGATTCAGTGAATCATTTCAGCCAAGACTGAGATTCACTCCTCACTTGTTCAGTGAATCAGTTGAGTCAGTGTGTTTAAGGAGTCCTGTTTGAGCTAAGAGCTGTGTTACTGATGGGCTTAAATTGTAACACCGGTGAGGATGTCTGCAATTTGAAAATCAAAAGAAGCCACAAGGCCTGATGTACAACACTCCCTGAAATGGAACGCTGGGAGAAGAAAATTGGAGCGACAAGCAGTTGTGCCAACCAGTTCACAGACGTCACAAGGGGTAAAACCCTGTTAAGTGAGCCGGCTGCAATGACTCAATTGCATTTTAGGTATTCCTATCTAGAGATCCAGTGGTTACTAGGAAATATTGTTGCCAACCAAGGAAGAATGGTGACTGTAAGGAGAGACTGCTGACATCTGCTGACTCAGAGTGAGTGTGGAGGATGGCAAGAGGAGGATCCCACTTTCAGTCACTATGGGACAATATCATATAAGACCTCAAGATGGGCGAGGCAGGAGCCAGGGAGAATGACGAACCTATGGGTCAGATCACTGTTATGACCACCCCAATGGACCACCAACAATGAGACAGGCAAAAATTGAATGCTGAGTCTGTACATGTGTGAAGTTATGAAAAAAGGATAGAGGTCTGAAGATACATCAAGTCGAAGATGGGGTGTTTATGTCCCAGAAGTAACGTGCAACCCACAGGCCAACCTGGTGAGACAGAGGAGAGGCCGGGGCCAGTGTCTAACCACAGTACCCAGAATCTCCAGGCTTATGATGGAATGGACAGTGGTAGCAACTTTGCTGATGTATCAGGGGAAAAGGGAAATCATCTGGACCATGGGGGTAGATCGGTATGGGAAAGAAGAGAGGAAACTCAAAGCAGGGAACAGGTCTACAGAGAACAGACATCTGAAGGAGATCAGAGACCTATGGGGTGACCAGAGGAAATTGAAAAAGGTCTTTCTTCAAGCAAGTGAGGAAGAAAAAACAAAGAGATATATAACAACCTGAAAAGTAGAATTATAACTTTGTGGCAGACAGGAGGCAGGCAAAAGAGAGGGCATGTTTCACCAAAAACTGGTGAAAACAAAACTCGTTTGTGACTATAACAGCAAGGTCAGAAGGTAGAAGGTAGGCGGCTCTTGGAAGATATGTTAGAAATAAATAAAGTGGCTAGAATGGAGTTTAAACCTTCGAAATCTAGAAGTCTAGTCCTGAAGAGGGGTCATGTTCAGAATTGGTTCTGATTCAATATCGGTGAGTTCTTCATCCGTACTGTCAATGAAAACCCTGTAAAAAGCCTTGGGAAGTGATATAGGGCTGAGCTCAATGATAGATAGAGTGCACAGGAGATGATGGTAGAGGTAGAGACTTGGTTGAGTGGGCTCCCTGGTAGATACAGGGTCTGGGGCTATCAGCGTGGGGTCCTTCCCAGGCTCCTGTGACCACTACTGGTCTATGAAGTGCCTCTTTACACAGTAGAAGCACTTCAGAGGAAAATACACAGCTTCCTCAGAAGATGGTTGTCAATCAGCCTTGACAGATCAGGGAGCAAGCTGCAGCTCCCGATACCATCAAGGAGTACAAGGCGGCGAAAGCTGGAAATTTAATGATGCGTCATGACATAAAGGACTTCTGTGTTTGCCAAGCAGATATTAACATCTGGACAGGCGGCAAGTGGTCAGCTGGATCGCACTGAGGGAGATGGAGAAGCAGCTGTGTCATGTTGACATTGTTGGCACTGTGAACTAGGGTACCCCTGCTCTCATCTCGCAGCACCCCGGTTGGGAAACACTGGGTTAAACAATAAAGAAAATTTTCCCAGCCTTCTTTGCTCATAGTTACCAAGGGTGCCAATATTAGTAGAGGTCACTGTAGTTTGTTTAAACACATTTTATTAACTATTCATTTTATTTAATTAAGATTTGTGAGAATTAAGAACAAACTGAACAGACAACGACTGACTTAACAGAATAGCATTGCTCTCTGAGCACAGAGATATTGAGGTGACACAACCAGAGATGTTTTTATGAGGTACCTTCATGGAGAATTAGGGTGGGCCCCAAAATGTGTACTGTTCCAAATCTACACAGAAGAGAGTTCCTGTAGCATCACAAATAGCTCAAATCCTGAAGACCACACACACTCCAGAGGAACCTTCACCTCAAGGACATTGTTGCTCTCTTCCTCCCCCTCCCTTCATCTCTTTTTCTTATTCATCATCCCTCTCTCATCATGTGCTTCACACACTTCCTCACACACACACACACACGCACACACACACTAATGCTGTAGATTCAGTGGAGGGTTTGACAGGAGCTGGCATGATGAAACGAAACATCACACAAGGTCAATCCTACAGTGCAATCTTTATTTCAATTATTTTCTCCACACACACACACACACACACACACACACACACACACACACACACACACACACACACTGAGTGAAGATTATTGTCACCTTACAAAAGGAATGGTCAGAACGCACTCAGTCAAATTTTGTGAAGAAATAAGTATACCCCAGGAAATTGTTGGGGTTTTTTTTTGACATATTTGGACAAGCAAACACTTGATCCTCTTTGAAGCAGTGCCTATTAATAAAGGTGATACACTCTATCAAATGACACATAAAATAGACATTTTGTAGTGATTTTCACAATTTAAATGAACAAAAAACAGACCAGTCGCATGTAAAAAGTATGTACACCCTTATATTTATCACACCTTCAAATCCATACGATTAGAATCAGGTGTTCAAGGTTGGGTGCCAGCAGGCTTGGGGAGTAACGGAATAGTCCCTCTAGGATTTGGCGATCACAGAAATGAAGGCAAAATCAAGTAAACTCTGCGATATTCACAGGAGCTTGCCATTTTTAAAAAAAATTACCACATATTTTCTGCAGATTTAGGCCAAAATGTGTCGTGACATCATCGCAATGTGCCATGCCATGTCATCACAACGCACATTCAGCCAAATCTCCCTCCAATTCACGTGCATCATACATGAGTATTGCTAAAAGATCTCATTCACCAACAAATGCTAGATGTCAAGGCAAGATAGTGTGGATATGATCAGTAGTAGCTTATTAGAAGCCGTTTCAATATTATTGTTTTTTTTTATGTTTGAGCAGGCCAAAGGAAACAAGGCAGCAGGCTGTTTTTGTCAGGGGGCTTTGAGTTTGATACACTTTCTGGTTTTACAAGAGGCAAAATTTTTGATAATCGATATCTCTAACCATGGCACATTCCAGGGAGATGTGTTTCAGGTGGGAACACATGGTGGCTTAGCGGTTAGCATGTTTGCCCCACACCTCCAGGGTTGGGAGTTTGATTCCCACCATGGCCCTGTGTGTGCGGAGTTTGCATGTTCTCCCTGTTTCCTCTGAAGACACGTGTGGTAGGCTGATTGGCATGTCCAAAGTATCTGTAGTGTGTGATTGTGCCCTGCGATGGATTGGCACCCTGTCCAGGGTGTACCTTGCCTTGGGCCCCATGCTCCCTGGGATAGGCTCCAGGTTCCCTGTGACCCTGAAAAGGATAAGCGGTATAGAAGATGGATGGTGTTTTAGGTGGCTCAGTCTCTCCTGTCCAATAGCAGACCACAATTTTATTTTAAAATTAAGGCAGTTTAGAACAGAGCACTCTCCTGATGCACTAGTAACAGATAATGTGAGGTAGGGCTATGTCCACATTTGGAAAATATTTGTATTATAAATCTCGCAGACCAATGACAGTATGTAGAAATTACGTGTTTCTTTGTTTGTATTCCTGCTTTCTCGCGCTATAATTAGGTTACTACATCTGACAGGAACCCCATCCCAGCTCACGCCCTAGGGCTTCATCCCCACCTAGCCCCTATTATAATCCCTGTCTGGCATTAGGGTTCTTGTAAAGATTGATGTAATCATGAAGCTGCTATCTGGGAGCCAATTATGGCAGCCATCCAGGTGTAAAATCTGTCCTAAATCCCAGATTGACTGTGTGGTGTAGAATTTTTGTTGCAGTACAAACACTTAAGGTAGATACATACAGTGAGGGAAAAAAGTATTTGATCCCCTGCTGATTTTGTACATTTGCCCACTGACAAAGAAATGATCATTCTATAATTTTAATGGTAGATTTATTTGAACAGTGAGAGACAGAATAACAACAAGAAAATCCAGAAAAACGCACGTCAAAAATGTTATAAATTAATTTGCATTTTAATGAGGGAAATAAGTATTTGACCCCTCTGCAAAACATGACTTATTACTTGGTGGCAAAACCCTTGTTGGCAATCACAGAGGTCAGATGTTTCTTGTAGTTGGCCACCAGGTTTGCACACATCTCAGGAGGGATTTTGTCCCACTCCTCTTTGCAGATCTTCTCCAAGTCATTAAGGTTTCGAGGCTGACGTTTGGCAACTCGAACCTTCAGCTCTCTCCACAGATTTTCTATGGGATTTAGGTCTGGAGACTGGCTAGGTCACTCCAGGACCTTAATGTGCTTCTTCTTGAGCCACTCCTTTCTTGCCTTGGCCGTGTGATTTGGGTCAGTGTCATGCTGGACTATCCATCCACGACCCATTTTCAATGCCCTGGCTGAGGGAAGGAGGTTCTCACCCAAGATTTGACGGTACATGGCCCCGTCCATCGTCCCTTTGATGCGGTGAAGTTGTCCTGTCCCCTTAGCAGAAAAACACCCCCAAAGCATAATGTTTCCACCTCCATGTTTGACGGTGGGGATGGTGTTCCATTGGTCATAGGCAGCATTCCTCCTCCTCCAAACACGGCGAGTTGAGTTGATGCCAAAGAGCTCCATTTTGGTCTCATCTGACCTCAACACTTTCACCCAGTTGTCCGCTGAATCATTCAGATGTTCATTGGCAAACTTCAGACGGGCATGTATATGTGCTTTCTTGACCAGCGGACCTTGCGCGCGCTGCAGGATTTCAGTCCTTCACGGCGTAGTGTGTTACCAATTGTTTTCTTGGTGACTATGGTCCCAGCTGCCTTGAGATCATTGACAAGATCCTCCCGTGTAGTTCTGGGCTGATTCCTCACTGTTCTCATGATCAATGCAACTCCACGAGGTGAGATCTTGCATGGAGCCCCAGGCCGAGGGAGATTGACAGTTCTTTTGTGCTTCTTCCATTTGCGAATAATCGCACCAACTGTTGTCCCCTTCTCACCAAGCTGCTTGGCACTGGTTTTGTAGCCCATTCCAGACTTGTGTAGGTCTACAGTCTTGTCCCTGACATCCTTGGAGAGCTCTTTGGTCTTGGCCATGGTGGAGAGTTTGGAATCTGATTGATTGATTGCTTCTGTGGACAGGTGTCTTTTATACAGGTAACAAACTGATATTAGGAGCACTCCCTTTAAGAGTGTGCTCCTAATCTCAGCTCGTTACCTGTATAAAAGACACCTGGGAGCCAGAAATCTTTCTGATTGAGAGGGGGTCGAATACTTTTTTCCCTCATTAAAATGCAAATCAATTTATAAAATTTTTGACATGCGTTTTTCTGGATTTTTTTTTGTTATTCTGTCTCTCACTGTTCAAATACAACTACCATTAAAATTATAGACTGATCATTTCTTTGTCAGTGGGCAAAAGTACAAAATCAGCAGGGGATCAAATACTTTTTTCCCTCACTGTACACAGTAGAGAGTCAAGTGATCATCGATCAACAGATACAGTCCCCTCTGAAAGTGTTGGAACGACAAGGCCAATACTTTTGCATTTGCTATACACCGAAGACATTTGGTTTTGAAATCAAAAGATGAAAATGAGTTGGACTAATCAACTAACAACCTCCACAGGGCAGGGCTGAAAGTATCACAATCCACTATTAAAAGAAGACTTTTGGAGCAGAAATATCAAGGCCATACCACCAGATGCAAACCACTCTGAAGGCCAAACTGGAATTTACAAAGAAATACAGAGATGAAACACAAAAGTTCTGGAACCCAGATTAACCGAAAGTGACGGAAAGGCCAATGTGTGGAGAAAGAAAAGATCTGCTCATGATTCAAAACATAGAAGCTCATCAGTCAAGCACAGTGGAGGTAGAATCATGACTTGGGCTTGCATGGCTGCTTCTGAAATGGGCTCATTAATCTTTATTGATGGTGTAACTCATGATTGTAGCAGCGGAATAAATTCAGAAGGCTGCAGAAACATTGTGTTTGCCAGTTTCCAGAGAAATGCATCCAATATAATTAGGAGGAACTTCATCACGCAGCAAGACAATGAATTGCTTGGGGGCGGGGGGAAGGGTAGTGGAAGGTTTTAGACTTAATGGTCTGCACAAAGCCCTGATCTCAACCCTACTGAATATTTTTGGGATGAACTGGAATGCTGACTGAACCCCAGACCTGCTCACCCAACATCAGTGACTGACCTGACTAATGCTCTTGCTAATGCTAATAGGCACAAATCCTCACATCCACCCTCCAAAATCTAGCGGAAAGCCTTCCCAGGATAGTGGAGGTTATTATAACAGCAAAGTGGGGACTAAATCTAGACTGGGATGTTCAAAAAGAACATATGGGTGTTATGATCAAACTTTTGGCCATAGAGTGAATTTACTACAGGTTAGATAATCAAATAAGGACAAACTAGCATCATTTAAAGGATTTTGCTTTAATTCAGTTCAATTCCATTTTAATTGTGTAGCACTTTTTACAATGGTCATTGTCTTGAAGCAGCTTTAATGAAATATATAAACAATATTTTTTTTTTCTACACTAAAGTAGTATTTTAATTTATCATCTCTTGCGTTTGTATTTTAAACTGAAACTTTTGATGGTGTTCTGCTGCTTGGGCTCTCGTGAAATAAATTTGACATTGGCATTTTAGCAATGAACCAGAGCAACAGACACTATCTAACACCTGAAAACACAATAAAAACACAACAAAAAAAATCTTTTTTTGGCCTCAACAACAGTTTTGCAGCATTGTAATGGTGATTCAGGACACCCTAGATATGATGGCCACAAGAAATATGCCTATGTGTGTAACCATTAAAAGCTCAGACTTACTGGGGGTGTACTGTATACGGTTATGAGAGAGTTGTCCCATTGGTCATTTCATTTATCAACTACATTTTTCATGATTTCATGAAAAATTTCATGATTTCATGATTTGACAATGCTGTAGTAATATAACATATTTGAGGTTTAAAAAAAAAAAACAACCAAGTAAACAAAAGAAAAAACAGTTATTTTAAACATTGTTTTTGCCTGTGGAGTTTTTGATCTGTTCTTTATGAATCCCATAAAAGGCTGCAACTTTTTTTTTTAATAATTACTTTTTCTTTCTTTCTTTCTTTCTTTCTTTTTAGAGGGAGAAACCGTAAAAATATACCATGGTATTCTTAAAAATACACCTTAATGCATAGGATGATTATCATACAAGAAATTTATTACTATTACATCTCTAGTCTGTGTTTGTTCTTGTGTGTGTGTGTGTGAGACGGTGTGCCCTTCATTTTGAACTTGGCTTATTATGGACATTTGAAATTCTGCCGCAGTGCGAGGTTTGAGCAGGAGGGATTTACGCGTCTGAGATACGCCGCTCTCCGGAGCGAATTAATGAGAAACGAAGGGCTTTTGTTGTTGCGAAATTCTCTTTTCTTCTGCAGGAGCTCCTCTAACCGCTTCCTCCTGACTGAGAAAAAAATTAAAATAAATAAAAAAAAGGAATGACATCTAATACCTGAGGGCACTTTCTTATCTCCAACCTGTCAAAAACAGACATGCCTATCATTCAGCCGGGCTTTAGAGCGCAGGAAAACTCACAGAATAGGCAATAGCATGCAATGTTTCCCCATTGTAACTGTGCTACCATTTTATCAGAGGTTTTTTTTTTTTTTTTTGCCTTTTTCTCTCTGCTTAAAGGAAAGGAACTGACTGGGTTTCAGTCTTCTGCTGAGAAAAGCAACGCTAACAACTGGCTTCCAAACCACTGTTACCTGCTAGAATCTAAAGTTTGGTAGCTGTACATGCTTGGCTTTCCATGACCCTGACCCTAACCCTAACCCTAACCCCAACACCAGTCCCTCTAGATGTATTTAGTGCCTTTAATTATTTATTTATTTATTTATTTTACAAAATCATAAAAGTAGTCTCCACAAATACCAACCAACATCCAAACCTGATTGCATTTTTATCTGCTAGAATCTTCATTTTGGAAATTCTACATTCTTTGGTTTCCATACATACAAAAATGTTTTTAAAAAAATAAATAATGAAAGTAGTCTACACACACAAAAGAAAATCTGCTTCCAGAGTGTTTGCATCATCATTTGCTAGAATATTAAGCCTGGAAGCTGTTTCTGTAACCCTAACCAAAGCACCAACCCTTAAGTCTATAGGTATAATATATCCCAAAATTGTTAAAAATCATCAAAGTAGTCTACACAAAAAAAAACCCACTTGACTTCCAAATTTATTTGCTTTCTTATCAGCTAGCATTTTAAGTTTTGTAGCTGTATGTCCCAGCCCCAAAGCCCACCCACCCATCCATCCATCCATCTTCTGTATCGCTTATCCTGCACTGGGTTGTGGGGGAGTCTGGAGCCTATCCCAGTGAGCTTGGGGAACGAGGCGGGGGACACCCTGGACAGGGTGCCAACCCATCACAGGGCACAATCGCACACACATTCACACACCCATTCACACACAATGGGCATTTTAGAGATGCCAGTCAGCGGGAGGAGGCGGGAATCGAACCCTCAGCTCCAGAGATGTGAGGCAAACATGCTAATCACTATTCCTAAGCCTATAGTTTAGCTAATGTTAGAAGCTAGCTGGTCAACTTAGATATAAGCTTAAAGGGCTCTTACCTTTTCCTCTTTAAAAATCATATTTTTGTTTTTCATTTTCTTTATTTACACACACACACACACACAGCCCAGTGTATTTGTCTGGTTCTTATATAAAGGTTTTTTTTCTGTGTAAATAAATGTTCACGTGCTGCTCATATTCCAATAGGATAAAAGAATCGGTGCAGGTAATCCTCCTTGGATTAAGAGCTCCTTCTCTTCTTTTTTTTTATTACTTGCTGAGGCTCTGATGTCTCGCCACTGTGACGGAAAACACGCAGAATATTAATAATAAAAACCTGACAGAGAGGCTGGTGTGCCTGAACACTGATCTCAGAACAACTCCTGATTACGAAGGAGTCAGGAACTGCTCAGTTTATTGTTTAACTTCTATCATCATTTTTATTATTATCACGATTGTGTGAGGAAATCGCTCTGTTCTCAGCTCAGATCCAAACACAACTACACTATAGTAGCAGTGAGTAAGAAAAAAAGCAGAAAGCACTGTGCTTTTTGTCCTTCACGTCAAAGTCGGCCAGTGAAAAGGGAGAAAATCCAGTTTTCACCTTTTCCAGGTGACCACGCTCCAAGTTTTTCCTTTTCCCAGAGTTAGAAGTCTTTCAAAATGTTAAATTCTCTACACTATTCTCATTAAAGGCCTTTTCAGTTGTCCCTCTGGGGGGAACCCTCAAAGGTTCTATGTTTTACCCTACAACAGAGTGTTTCCCTATCTTACGAAGCTAAGAACTTTCTGGAAACATTCTTGTAAACCACATTTCAGTGTTTGCCACGTTCTTAGTTCCCAGTGTAAAGGTCCACTCACTGGTCCAACGACGGTATCCAATGAGGTGGTAGAAGGATTCCTGTGTGTTTCTGTCTTCCATCCATCCATCCATCTTCTACCGCTTACTCCTTTTCAGGGTCACGGGGAACCTGGAGCCTATTCCAGGGAGCATCGGGCACAAGGCGGGATAATACGACATAAGAAAGTCAAAACTTGCATACCTGGTAGGGAAAAAATACACACAGTAATCATGTGGGAGATCTGTCTACAGATTCCCAGAATCTTTGGCCAGCTCTCCACCAAATACCCAAATCTTCTGTGGGTCCACCAAATGGTGTTGTTTGTGATTATAATTTGATGTTTGTGGAAGGATGTACCGTATTTACATACAGGAGGTAAGAGTGAGGGACCCTGGGAGGGCATGCCTTTAACGGCATGCAATATTTTTTCTTTGAGCTGCTGTTGAGGGAATAAGACCATATTTTCCAGACGCACTGAGACCTTTTATATGATAGCAAACATGTATAGCCAACTTCTGATTCACATTAAAACATGTTATGTAATGCATATAGACCTTGGGTGTGTTTAAGGTGATCTTGTCACAGAGAGAGAAGGGTGTGAGGAGAGAGGAGGAGGGAAACAATGTAGTGACGATCTCCTAGTCTCCATTCAGCACGATGTGCTAATTCAGATAGAGATGCTAATTCTGTGAGAGAGAGATCGAGTGATCGTTCTAGTAGTAGTCCTTCGTCCTTAGAAAGTAGTTCTCTCTAGGTTCAGACATCTCTGTACCAGTCTTACACCAGTGTCCTTTTCTGATTATCTGCTGTTCACATTTCACTGCATGAAGATTTTATTAGGAACACTATGCTAATACTGGGTAGCGTCTTTGTTTGCTCTCAAAACATTCCACAAGATGGTGGAAATATTCCTTTGAGAATCTGGTCCATGTTGACGTGATCGCATCACACAATTACTGCAGATTTTTCAGGTGCGCGTTCATGCTGTGAATCCCCATTTCTACCAGATCCGGTGACTGGGAAGGCCATTGAAGAACACTGTTCATGAAATGTTCATGAAACCAGTTTGAGACGACTTTTGCTTTGTTATCATGGTGGAAGTAGCTATAAGAAGACGGGTGAATTATGGCAGTGAAGGAATGCACATGGTCAGCAACAATATTCCAATATGCTGTGGCATTCAAGTGATGATTGATTGGAATGAACTGGCCCAAAGCGTGCCAAGAAAACATTCCCCACAACATTACACCACCTCCACCAGCCTGGACTGACACAAGATAGGTTGGGTCCACGAGTTCATGCTGTTGGTGACAAATTCCGACCCTATCATCTGTGTGCGTCTGCAGAAATCAAGATTCATCAAACCAGGCTACATTTTTGGTGAGCCTGTGCCCACTGCGGCCTCATCTTTCTGTTCTTGGCTGACAGAAGTGGAACCCAACATGGTCTTCTGCTTTTGTAGCCCATCTGCATCAAGGTTCAACGTGTTGTGCATTCTGAGATGCAATTGTACAGAGTGGTTATGTCTTACTGTAGTCTTTCAGTCAGGTAGAACCAGTCTGGCCAATCTCCATTGACCTCTCTCATCAACAAGGCGTCTGTCTGCAAAACTGCCTCCTCACTGGGGTTTTTTTTTCTCCTTTACTGCACCATTCTGAGTAAATTGTAGAGAATGTTGTGCATGAAAATAATAGATCAGTGGTTATAGAAATGCTCAAATCTGCACATCTGGTAGCAACAATCATACCACGGTCAAAATCATAGATTCTGATGGTTGATGTGAACATTATTGAAACTGCTGGCCCGTATCTGCATGATTTTATGCACCGCGCTGCGTCCACATGATTGGCTGATTAGATCATTCCACGAATGAGTAAGTGTCCAGGTGTTCCTAATAAAGTGTTCGGTGAGTGTAAGCTGAATATACACTCATCAAACACTTCATTAGGAGCACCTGTACACCTACTCATTCATAGAATTATTTAATCAGCCAATCATGTGGAGGAAGCGCAGTGCATAAAATCATGTAGAAAAGGGCCAGCAGTTTCAATAATGTTCACAACTTTAAAAGTTCTAACTTTAATATTCCCAAACTATATATAACCCAAAATACAAACATAGTGTGATTTATAATCAATAAGCAGAGAGAGAGAGAGAGAGAGAGAGAGAGAGAGAGAGAGAGAGAGAGAGAGAGAGAGAGAGAGAGAGAGAGAGGAGAACAGTTTATCAGTGTGTTGATTCTCTGGAGAAAATGCTGCACTTGAATCAATTCAGGTCACTGTTGTCATATTAATGTCATCTCTCTGCCTGTCTGTCTCTCAGAGAACACTCTCTCTTTCTCTCTCTCTCCGCCTGTCTGTCTCTAAAGAACACTCACTCTCTCTCTCTCTCTGCCTGTCTGTCTCTCAAAGAACTCTCTCTCTCTCTCTGCCTGTCTGTCTCTCAAAGAACTCTCTCTCTCTCTGCCTGTCTGTCTCTCAAAGAACACTCTCTCTCTCTGCCTGTCTGTCTCTCAAAGAACACTCTCTCTCTCTCTCTGCCTGTCTGTCTCTCAAACACTCTCTCTCTCTCTCTCTGCCTGTCTGTCTCTCAAAGAACACTCTCTCTCTCTGCCTGTCTGTCTCTCAAAGAACACTCTCTCTCTCTCTCTGCCTGTCTGTCTCTCAAAGAACACTCTCTCTCTCTCTCTGCCTGTCTGTCTCTCAAAGAACTCTCTCTCTCTCTCTGCCTGTCTGTCTCTCAAAGAACACTCTCTCTCTCTCTCTGCCTGTCTGTCTCTCAAAGAACACTCTCTCTCTCTCTCTCTCTGCCTGTCTGTCTCTCAAAGAACTCTCTCTCTCTCTGCCTGTCTGTCTCTCAAAGAACACTCTCTCTCTCTGCCTGTCTGTCTCTCAAAGAACACTCTCTCTCTCTCTCTCTCTGCCTGTCTGTCTCTCAAAGAACTCTCTCTCTCTCTGCCTGTCTGTCTCTCAAAGAACTCTCTCTCTCTCTCTGCCTGTCTGTCTCTCAAAGAACACTCTCTGCCTGTCTGTCTCTCAAAGAACACTCTCTCTCTCTGCCTGTCTGTCTCTCGAAGAACACTCTCTCTCTCTCTCTGCCTGTCTGTCTCTCAAAGAACACTCTCTGCCTGTCTGTCTCTCAAAGAACACTCTCTCTCTCTGCCTGTCTCTCTCTCTCTCTGCCTGTATGTCTCTCAAAGAACACACTTTCTATCCACCTGTCTGTCTCTCAAAGAACACGCTCTCTCTCTCTACTATTATTAAAACTCTTACACACGTTGTCATTTATTATATTTATATTTATCTGATGGTGATTTGTTGTCTCAGTGTCACTTATAATGTGTGCAAAACAAAGACGACAGCTCTGGATGGTCACCGTGTGTGTGTATGTGTGTATGTGTATGCGTGCACGCGCTCTTTGTGTCTGTTTTGACGGCCGTTGTGTCATTCTGTGCGTTTGGCTCATACCATTCCTGTGGGAGACGGGGGTCAAACCACTGAGGAGTAAACAACCCCCCCTAGTGGGCAAAACACACGTACACACACACGCACGCGCACACACACAAACACAGGTTTTCTAGCTTCCTAGCTTGTTAGTTGGCTTGGTTTTAAACTTACAGTTACACACTTTCATATCTTCTAATGTCCATCATATATTATGAGTTGGTGTTGCTGTTTGTATTATTTGTATTAATTATTTATTCGTTTATTTTATTTTATGAGGTCATTATGGAATGTATTTCCTCATGGAGAGATAAATCTGCTGTAGAGACCTTAGTGACCACATGGCCATATTATTGGGTTTGACTCATAGTCTGACAGAAAAGCTGCAGCTAATTTTATTCAGTAAACAGATTTTAAACTGGAGGAAGAAATTATATTTCCATTCACATAGTATTTAACCCAGTGAAGGTTAGAATTAGAGTAAAATATTAATGTGAAAACTCTTTACATTGTTGTGTGTGATGTCGAAAAGGTGGCAATGGGTGAAAACGTGTCAAATAAAAATGCACAATAACACAAATGTAATCAATTTGAGTATATTTTCAATTAAATTATCTCAGGAATGCAGTCGAGCAGACAGAGCATTTCACATTAGCATAATCGTACAATATAAATAATATCAAATATAACTGTGAGAATAGATTTGGTTTATAAAATTATAATAGAAATATTTACAGATCCACATATCCAAATATACAAATAAAAGTTTTGGAAATAATTAATAAAGAATTTTCTACAAATACCCAGCAGTAATGTTATACCAAAGTCCGAAAAATCTACAGCTACATGTAGGAGTAAATACAATTTTCTCAGTTTTTACCCACATGCAATAATGGAGGGTTTTAGAAAAAGATCACAGTCGTGCGGAAAAAAGAAAGAAAAGGAGAAAAAAAGAAAAGCATTATTCTGTTTTTTTCTTGTCCTTCTCCGTGTCTTTGCATTGTTCTTGCGGAAGTGACGAGCCATTCGTGACACAGGAAGTGCTTCTGGCTTCTGAGCTGGAGCAAGAAGAAGCGATGTTGGAGTGGGAATGGCTCTGATTGGTCAGGGGAGAGCAGGTCATAGGTCGTGCAAACAGCACCTCATACAGAGCCGACTCAAACCCAGCGAACAGAGAGAAGGAGGAACCCATTAGCATCATCCTTGTCTGCAACACAAAGTATTATTATTATTATTATTATTATTATTATTATTACAGAGAAACTGTCAAATAAATAAATAAATAAATATTCTGCATCTTACACCAAACTGAACATTTTGTTGCTTTTATTGCACAGATGATGTGTAGAAGGTGTAAAAAGGTTATGTAAAAGATGTGTAGAAGAAAAGGTAAAAGTGTATAATAGGTGGGTAGAAAGGGTTAAGAAGGTGTGTAGAAGGTATGTAAAGGTATATAGTAAATCTGCTTTGTGATGATGTCCAGTTTTAAAAATCGCTATACAAATAAAATTTAATTGAATAGAATATAGATTGTGGGTAAAAGTGTGTAGAAGTTGTGTAATGGTGTACTGAAGTTGTGTAAATTAATGTAGGAGGTATGTTCAAGTGTGGAGAAGGTGGGTAAAGGTATATAGATGGTGGGTAAATGTGTGTAGAAGTTGTGTAAAGTTCTATAGTTGCTGTGTAAAAAAGGTATGTAGGAGGTGTGTGTTGTATAGAATGTGTGTAAATGTGTCTAAAAGGTGTGTAAGATGTGTAGAAGGTCTGTAAAAGTGTATAGACGGTGTGGAAAGGTGTGTAGAATGTATATAGAAGTTGTGGAGAGGGGTGTAAAAGTGTGTAAAGGTTTGCAGAAGATATGTAAAGGTGTGTAGAGGTGTAAAGGAGTGTAAAGGTATACAGAAGTTGGATAAAGGTGTATAAAATTGTGCGAAAGGGTAAAGGTGTGTAGAAGTGGTTTAGAAGGTGTGTAAAGTTGTGTAGAAGGTGTATAAAGGTGTGTAGAAGGTGTGTAAATGTATGTAGAAGGGGTTTAGAAGGTGTGTAGAAGGGGTTTAGAAGGTGTGTAGAAGGGGTTTAGAAGGTGCATAAAGATGTGAAGAAGATGTGTAGAAAGCGGGTAAAGGTGTGTAGGTGTGCAAATGTGTATACATGTATGTAGAAGGGGTTTAGAAGGTGCATAAACGTGCGTGGACGGTGTGTAAAGGTGTGTGGACGGTGTGTGGACGGTGTGTAAAGGTGTGTGGACGGTGTGTAAAGGTGCGTGGACGGTGTGTGGACGGTGTGTAAAGGTGCGTGGACGGTGTGTAAAGGTGCGTGGACGGTGTGTGGACGGTGTGTAAAGGTGCGTGGATGGTGTGTGGACGGTGTGTAAAGGTACGTGGACGGTGTGTGGACGGTGTGTAAAGGTGCGTGGACGGTGTGTAAAGGTGCGTGGACGGTGTGTAAAGGTGCGTGGACGGTGTGTAAAGGTGCGTGGACGGTGTGTGGACGGTGTGTAAAGGTGCGTGGACGGTGTGTGGACGGTGTGTAAAGGTGCGTGGACGGTGTGTAAAGGTGCGTGGACGGTGTGTAAAGGTGCGTGGACGGTGTGTGGACGGTGTGTAAAGGTGCGTGGACGGTGTGTAAAGGTGCGTGGACGGTGTGTAAAGGTGCGTGGACGGTGTGTAAAGGTGCGTGGACGGTGTGTAAAGGTGCGTGGACGGTGTGTGGACGGTGTGTAAAGGTGCGTGGACGGTGTGTAAAGGTGCGTGGACGGTGTGTGGACGGTGTGTAAAGGTGCGTGGACGGTGTGTAAAGGTGCGTGGACGGTGTGTGGACGGTGTGTAAAGGTGCGTGGACGGTGTGTAAAGGTGTGCAGGTGTGTAAATGTGTATAAAGGTGTGTAGAAGGTGTGTACATGAGAGGATGTATGGGTCACGGGTCTCTTGGCTAACAGTGAGACGGTGGTGTATAAATAGCAGCATGGGAGCGAGAGGTGAGCTAACAGCATTTTGAGTCTGCAGGAAGAAGAGAGTGATGCAATTAGAGGAAATGATGAGGCAAAAGACGAGAGAAAACGGAAAGAGCAATGCTGCTACAGCTCCCGATCAGATGGGATGAAGAGGAATAAAATACGAGACGGCAGATCATTAGCGGATCATCATCCAGCAGTTAATGACGCAATCAGGTTTAATAACAATCACATAGCCAAATAAGGAGGAAGCCTGCCGTGAACATCTACACAACAGAAGAGTGAACAACATCTACACAACAGGAGAGTGAACAACATCTACACAACAGGAGAGTGAACAACATCTACACAACAGAAGAGTAAACAACATCTACACAACAGAAGAGTGAACATCTACACAACAGGAGAGTGAACAACATCTACACAACAGGAGAGTGAACAACATCTACACAACAGGAGAGTGAACAACATCTACACAACAGGAGAGTGGACAACATCTACACAACAGAAGAGTGAACAACATCTACACAACAGAAGAGTGGACAACATCTACACAACAGAAGAGTGGACAACATCTACACAACAGGAGAGTGAACAACATCTACACAACAGGAGAGTGAACAACATCTACACAACAGAAGAGTGAACAACATCTACACAACAGAAGAGTGAACAACATCTACACAACAGGAGAGTGAACAACATCTACACAACAGGAGAGTGAACAACATCTACACAACAGAAGAGTGAACATCTACACAACAGGAAAGTGAACAACTACACAACAGGAGAGTGAACAACATCTACACAACAGGAGAGTGAACAACATCTACACAACAGGAGAGTGAACAACACCTACACAACTAAACACCATCTACAGAACAGTGAACAGCTTCTACACAACAGGAGGGTGAACATCTACACAACAGAAGAATGAACAACACCTACACAACAGAAGAGTGAACATCATCTACACAACAGAACAGTGAAATATTACTGACCTCACATAAAAGCATTAACATTATTACGATGTATGTTATAGAGAAATAACCCAGAATGAGATGTTTTATACGGTGCATTATATAGGTACCCCTTATATAGGGTTACAAACTATACCTGAAATAGACCTAATTATGTGTGTGTGTGTGTGTGTGTGTGTGTGTGTGTGTGTGTGTGTGTGTGTGTGTGTGTGTGTGTGTCATGCATCTACAGAAAATGGCCCATAATACTGATGGGAGAGGAAAATCAATAAAGTTCGCAAAACAGAACAGTTGTGATCGCATAAGAATTCACCCCCATTGAAGTGAACCCCCTAAATTTGTTTTGCTGCAATCAGTTACAGTGTGCACAATTAAAATTAAACACAAACTCAATATAAATACTTCTACCTGGAAGGCCTGGGAGTTTGTTAGAGAACAAACCTAAACAAACAGCAACATGAAGACCAAGGAGCTATCTCAACAATATAAAAAATATATATTCCAAATTGTTAATATCCAAGCACTGTTAAATCCATTATAAAAAACTGCAAAGAATACATCAACCGTGACTCTGCCTTGAGGAGGCTGTCCATCAAAATTCAGTGACTGGGTAATAAGGGGATTAACCAGAGAAGCAACAAAGAGGCTTCTGTATCATGTATCATCTGTTATGTATGTAGCTTCACTGCACTGAGGCTGGTTTTGTTATATAGCTTTAGAATTATAAAGTCAGACATCATCTAGTAGGTGGTTTGTTCAGTTTGACTGTTTACAGTGCTGTGAAAAAGTATTTGCCCCATCCTGATTTCTTCTGTTTTTGTGTATATCTCATATTAAATTGTTTCAGAAATTCTAATAAAATCTGAGATAAAACAAAGGCAACCTGAGTAAACACAAAACACAGCCTTTAAATGATAATGTTATTTATTGAAGTAACACCCTGTGCCAAAATTAAAAGAAATTCCAGAAATGATGAGGAAGAAGGTGATTGAAATACATCAGTCTGGGAAGGGTTACAAAACTATTTCAAAGGCCCTGGGACTCCAAAGAACCACAGTGAGAGCCGTTATCTCCAAATGGAAAAACTCAGCACTGTAGCGAACCTTCCCAGAAGAGGCCGCCCTTCCAAAATTCCTCCAAGAGCACAGCAACTACTCATGCAGCAAGTCACAAAAGAACCAAGGACAACATCAAAAGGACCTACAGGCCTCTTTTGCATCAATAAAGGTCACTGTTCATGACTCTGGGCAAGACACTGGGCAAAAATGGCATCCATGGAAGAATGGCGAGGTGAAAACCCCTGCTAACCCAGAAGAACATTAAGCCTCATCTGAATTTTGCCAAAACACACCTTGATGAATGTGGAACTGTTTAGAAGACAGGGGTCCAGTTATGTCTGGTGTAAACCAAACACAGAAATCCACAAAAAGAACATCAAACCTACAGTCAAGCATGGTGGGGGAAGTGTGATGGTGTGGGGATGCTGTGCTGCTTCAGGGCCTGGGCAACTTGAAATAATTGAGTAATACATGAATTCTGCTCTCTACCAGAAAATCCTAAAGGAGAACGTCCGGTCTTCAGTCCGTAAGTTGAAACTCAAGCGCAACTGGATAATGCAGCAAGACAATGATCCAAAGCATAGGAGTAAGTCCTAGTCCTAGATGTAAGTGAAAGACTGATCTCCAGTTATCAGAAGCGTTTGGTTGCAGTTATTGCCGCTAAAGGTGGCACACCCAGATTAGTTTTTCATGGGTGATAGGTGTTGGATAACTTTTTTCACATCAATAAAATAAATAAATAAATAAAAACTGTATTGTGTGTTTACTCAGGTTGCCTTTGTTTTGTGTTGTATTTCGTTTGAAGATTTAAAACTATTTAGTATGAGATGCACACAAAAACAGAAGAGATCAGTATACATACTTTTTCACAGCACTGTACATGATGTAATGTCCGTAGGAAGGTGTGCAAGGTATTTGTAATTCCCCTACATAGTGTGCTACATAGTAGTAGTGACTGGTGTAGGGTACAGGATGTAATGAGTGTTAATGATGTGACCTTGTTGATGACAATGAAGGCGGTGTAGAGGAGCATCAGCTGTGGCTTGTGTACAGGGAGATACTGACACTGCTGCAGAGAGAACAGTACTGAGCCAATCAGAGTCACCTTAGTGGGGCTGTAACACAAATACAAACACAAAAGTCACCGAATGAGCTTTATATAGGTCAAATCAATGAGACGAGGCGAAAATCAGCTCTCAGGTCAATAATAAAGATAGCTAATTGAGGCGACCTTGCCAGCAGTTAATATAACATGTTTACATCTCATTAAAGCTTAGTTCACATTGCACAGACAGACGCAGGTCAACGCAGACAGACACGTTTGTCGGGTTTTGTCGGATCAGTGTGTTAACCCTGTCTGCGTCTGTTGGAGTTGGTCGGAGTTTGTTTTCACCGACTGAACATGTTCAATCGGCGTCTGTCGGTCGTGGAATGTCTGAGCAGTGTGGTATAATTTTCCAACAAACTCTGATGTATTCTGTCCTGGGCACGAATCGTTGCCATGACGGAAAGGCAAGTGTCCCTGAAAACTCCATAGAAACTAAAGCCCATGCGCTAGGTGCTAGGCGTGCTAAATCGCAGTTGTGGGTAAAATGGCAGATATCTGGACGAATCAGAAAGAAAAGGATAAATTATTTATCGGTGTGTTGTTTAAATAAAATAGTTTATTTTGACCCCCGGTGAGGATCATCTACTCTTGTGTTCTGGTTTTATTTTCTGTATTCTGTTTCATGAAGTAAGAAGCGAAATCGCAACAAATGTTTAGAAGTTAGATTTGTGTAAAAATATTATTCACTATGGATAACCTAATAATGGTCTTAGCTTACCACATAGCCTAGCTTAAGATGACTTTCTCAGATTTGCTGAAACTGCCTGGGGGCAAACTGACCAATATTATGAAAGCTCCACACATCCTTTGTCTGCAGTTCTCTGCATGAAGTAAATTAAGCTCCCTGACTCACGATACAACAACCAAACGCTTCACCCACAACCTCTTTCTCACTCTTTGTCTTTTCAGGGAAAGAAAGACAAGTGAAGACATTTAATATATTAATACATATTAATAGTAACATTTTGATTGTGGTAAAAGGATCATCCATTTTTAAACCAGTCTGATTGTGCATTAAAAAAAAGTTTGTTGGTCTGTTGGAGCAGTGTGAACATGACAGTTGTGTTTCCCGACATTGTAAATCCAACAGTCAACTTTTAAATGTTGGTGATTGTCTGCGTTGGTCGGTGTCTGTCGGTGCAGTGTGAACTAGGCTTAAGAGTGCTTAGAGCTCATTACAGTGGGTGTAATACTCACTATGTCATCTTCAACAGCTCATTGGTTTCAGGTTTCCAAATACCTCGAACCAGCTGCTCAAAATTACTTATCAGACCTCCACCCGCACCTACGGAGAGGAAGAGAGAGAGAGAGAGAGAGAGAGAGAGAGAGAGAGAGAGAGAGAGAGAGATAGGTCATCTTTGGGCCTACTGTAACTACAGTATTTCATCCCAAGGTCAAATATCTTGACAGAGTGTAAAAACTTTTATTTGAGCAGGAATTTTTACAGTGTACCTGCATTAGCCCACCCATAACAAGTCTCTTTTGGATTCATTAAGCAAAGTAAATATCTTTTATACAGAACAAAGTAGATAAAACAAAGAACATGCCGTGATTTTAAACCAAAACCATATCCATTTTTCTCTTTCTTCTTACTATTATTATTATTATTATTATTATTATTACTACTGACTGCAGGTTTTACACTTCTAAACATACCAGATATTCTACCTATGAATCAGGAATATGACATGAAATATACAGTATCCTAACAAAAGTGAGTACACCCCTCACATTTTTGTAAATATTTGATTATATCTTTTCATGTGACAACACTGAAAAAATGACACTTAGCTACAATGTAAAGTAGTGAGTGTACAGCTTGTGTAACAGTGTAAATTTGCTGTCCCCTCAAAATAACTCAACACACAGCCATTAATGTCTAAACCGCTGGCAACAAAAGTGAGTACACCCCTAAGTGAAAATGTCCAAATTGGGCCCAGTTAGCCATTTCCCCTCCCCGGTGTTATGTGACTTGTTAGTGTTACAAGGTCTCAGGTGTGAATGGGGAGCAGGTGTGTTAAATTTGGTGTCATCGCTCTCACGCTCCCTCATACTGGTCACTGGAAGTTCAACATGGCACCTCATGGCAAAGAACTCTCTGAGGATCTGAAAAAAAGAATTGTTGCTCTACATAAAGATGGCCTAAGCTATAAGAAGATTGCCAAGACCCTGACACTGAACTGCAGCATGGTGGCCAAGACCATACAGCGGTTTTACAGGTCAGGTTCCACTCAGAACAGGCCTCGCCATGGTCGACCAAAGAAGTTGAGTGCATGTGCTCAGCGTCATATCCAGAGGTTGTCTTTGGGAAATAGACGTGTGAGTGCTGCCAGCATTGCTGCAGAGGTTGAAGGGGTGGGGGGTCAGCCTGTCAGTGCTCAGACCATACGCCGCACACTGCATCAAATTGGTCTGCATGGCTGTCGTCCCAGAAGGAAGCCTATTCTAAAGATGATGCACAAGAAAGCCCATAAACAGTTTGCTGAAGACAAGCAGACTAAGGACATGGATTACTGGAACCATGTCCTGTGGTCTGATGAGACCAAGATAAACTTATTTGGTTCAGATGGTGTCAAGCGTGTGTAGCAGCAACCAGGTGAGGAGTACAAAGACAAGTGTCTTGCCTACAGTCAAGCATGGTGGTGGGAGTGTCATGGTCTGGGGCTGCATGAGTGCTGCCGGCACTGGGGAGCTACAGTTCATTGACAGAGCCATGAATGCCAACATGTACTGTGACATACTGAAGCAGAGCATGATCCCCTCCCTTCGGAGACTGGACCGCAAGGCAGTATTCCAGCATGATAACAACCCCAAACACACCTCCAAGACAACCACTGCCTTGCTAAAGAAGCTGAGGGTGAAGGTGATTGACTGGCCAAGCATGTCTCCAGACCTAAACCCTATTGAGCATCTGTGAGGAATCCTCAAACGGAAGATGGAGGAGCACAAGGTCTCTAACATCCACCAGCTCCGTGATGTCGTCATGGAGGAGTGGAAGAGGACTCCAGTGGAACCTGTGAAGCTCTGGTGAACTCCATGCCCAAGAGGGTTAAGGCAGTGCTGGAAAATAATGGTGGCCACAAAAAATATTGACACTTTGGGCCCAATTTGTACATTTTCACTTAGGGGTGTACTCTCTTTTGTTGCCAGCGGTTTAGACATTAATGGCTGTGTGTTGAGTTATTTTGAGGGGACAGCAAATTTACACTGTTATACACGCTGTACACTCACTACTTTACATTGTAGCAAAGTGTCATTTCTTCAATGTTGTCAGATTAAAAGATATAATCAAATATTTCCAAAAATGTGAGGGGTGTAATACTGTATGTCAGAGAACACAGAAGTGGGGTATACTTTTTTAAATTATTATTTCTGTGCTTTGAGTCAGATATGTGTAAACTGGAATTAAGCTCATGTGTCATCCTGCACCCGATCCATTTTGTGCAATTTTGTCTAACGAGTGTCGACTCGAACTTCTGATATTTCACAACGTATCTCATCTCTGAGGTGAGACACGGAGCCATTTTAATAAAAGATGATGTGCCAGAAAAACCCGAACCTTTAAAAAAGGGAAAACAATTCACAAAATTAAAATAATTACATGAAATCATTTCCTAGTCTCTGCTGTCTACAGACACCGTAATGCATTGTGAGACTTTATGTGTGAATAATTTCTCAATTATAAAATGACCATGTAGCATGTAGTAAAAAGATACAGCCTGTATTCTTTAGTACAATATTTTTTGTCTGTCCTGTCCGTCTTACCTTTAGACCAGCCCACTGCAATCATAACAAACAGGCTGTCTTTGTACTTCCTGCTCGCTTGTGTAACACCACCCAAAACCTTCCATGTACGTGTCACTTCCTTCATAGCCGTGAGGACCAATCGGATGGGCAGGATGGTGGCGCAGGAGTACGCCACATCCTGAGGACAATAAAACACCAAGTACCTGCAGAGACACCGAGAACTTTAGGAACTGAAAGGACAAAATAGCATTCGTTCACTGTAGACAGCTGTAAATGTTACTTCCTGTGTTTTACTTCCTGCTGCATTTAATATAGGAATACTTGTTACTGTTTGGAAATCTTACAAATTACATATCATTGTGGTCTACCCATATCTTGCTGGCAATGTCTTGGAGATCAGGACTGGTGCTCTGATTGTGAAGTGAAGATTTCTCACCTCACTGTACAGTGTACGTGAGTGAGGCAGGATGCAAGTGTGTGAAATTAGGTACGATGCAGTAAAGCGACAAATCAAAACAAATGATTCCTCAGACTCATCCTATTGTGCACATGGGCCAACATTTCCTCAGTTCCCCACTCACTGTGAGCACGTCATGTTGCAGGAGGCCTAGAATCAGGATGTACTTTGTAAAAAGTACATGAGAACAGTTCCTGGTACAATAAATGCCTTAACCTAGTAGTTGCGAAGCTGGACAGGCCACGCCCATACGTGACAACAGTGCAGGCACTACATACCCACAAGAGAAATTACAAGTGACTTGTCACCTGCACACAGAGTGAGGTTTAGAAATGCTGATAGTGCAAGATCTCACTATTCCAGTGTCCAGGCACCTCAGTGGTGGAATGAGCTTCACCCTTCACACCTCTTGGTTCCCTGATCCTTCTGGAAAGCTCTAAAGACCTTCAGACAACGTGTACAACATCTCACTTTCCCAACACTGACCTTGTAACTGCACCGCCTTTCGGATGAGACGTTAAACCGAGGTCCTGACTCTCTGTGGTCATTAAAAATCCAAGGACACTTCTCGTAAAGAGCAGCGGTGTAACGCCGATGTCCTGGCGAAATTTCCCCATTGGCCCTTCTTTATCATGGCTCCCGAATAATCCCATCGCTGAATTGGCTATATCGCTCTCTTTCCTCTCCACCAATAGCTGGTGTGTGGTGGGCACTATGTTCTGGCGCAATATGGCTGCCGTCACACGCATACACGCACTCATGCACATGCAAAGCAGCAGCATGGCTAATTGCTTAATTGGCCATCTCCATCTCAGAGCCCAGAAAGTGGTCAATTAATCGTCCATTAGTGTAATTTTGCGCTTCATTATCATAGATGCTCGTGCAAAATGAGTGTCATTTTTTTTTTTTTTTTTTTTACTATAAAAGCAGAAAAGGTCTGCACCTCTAATGACATAATGAGATGTGGAAAAAAAAAAAGCATTTTAATAGTCTAATGACATCTAGATTTTTTTCTTTTTATCCAAGAAAAGGAGTCTTCAAATGTGACAAATGACGAGTTGAATACCTGCTATTTCATGACTATAAAAGACCTACAATGAATAAGAAATAATAATAGGTTTGACTCTGACACAGATAAAAAGCTTGTTTTTCATTTTTAGCTTTTAGCTTTTATTGCATGCTAATGACTCACTTTGCTAATTAGTCTCCTAATGTATAATAAAAACTTTTAAAAGCCCTTTTATAATATCTGCTATGAATAAAGGTCACATTGCCAAAAGTAGCAACAGTTTTGTTTGCGTGTAAAGAACGAAACAGAGGAAATCGTTTAACACACAATTCTGCTGCTGAATATCCTGTTCACAAACTTTTTAATGAACAGCAGCCATGCTAATCCTTCTCCATTTGTTTCCTGTTCCTACCTTGGGATGCCTATCCCAAGGTAATCATTGAATGTGCCAGCTCCAGTTCAGAACCGGACTCTACGAAGATTCCAGATGACGCCAACGCCTGCGAAGACTTTGGATGATACCAATGCTCGACACGTGTAGCTCCTGGGATAGCAGTGGGCCTGAACCGTTCTGCTCCCCGGGCCGTCCTGGTGCCTTGCTTCTGGAGTTCTCGTCGCTTGGAGGCCAGTCACTGTTGCTGAGGATGGCCCCACATGGACAGCCTAGGGACACTTGGAAGCCGTGGAGATTGCATTGGACTGCAACTGATGCGGGCAGTTTTGCTGCGGTGTCTTTTTGCGCCCGGGTTTCCGTCAGTGGACAGTGCATGGGTTCAGCAAAATAGACTTCATGTTGAGACTGTGGTGAATTTCCTGATTACACAGCTGCATTTTTGTTTTATTATGCAGCACACAGTTATAGAAGGGATTTATTTATAATTACACTATCCGTTGTTACCCAGATAAGAATGGGTTCCCTTTTGAGTCTGATTCCTCTCAAGGTTTCTTCTTCATATCATCTCCGGGAGTTTTTCCTTGCCACCGTCACCTCTGGCTTGCTCATTAGGGACAAATTAATCAATTTCAAATTTAGATTGGAAATTTATATGTTTCTGTAAAGCTGCTTTGAGTCAGTGTCAATTGTAAAAAAGCACTATTCAAATGAAACTGAATTGAACTTTTATTATTATTAAATAAATATATAATAATTATTGTTATTATTATTTTTAAATAATTTACAAATTCTTTTTTTTTTTTTTTTTACCTCTTGTACAGATTTGTGTGTGCTGTGTAACGCTCTCTCAACCCACCAGGGGGCACTACAGTGCCATAAAGAACTAAATAGAACTTTCCCTTTCACTTCTCTGCTTTTATTTTATTGGTGCGTTTAAGTCCTCCTGTGATGTTCGTATTTACGAGTTGGGAAGTCGTAATTACGACATCAGGTGCGTTCAAGTCTCTTTGGTCGGAGCAAGATGGCGGTGTACCTTCTCTTGATTAACTACAAAAAAAATACAGCAAGTTTTTTAACTCTACTTCTAGAAAAGGATGAAAAAAAAATAATGCCTTTCAGGTGTGTTTTACTTTTTTTATTTTAAATGTTTTTAATCAATTAATGAAGCCACTGTAAACGTTATCTTTACATGCTATCGTATTTTGTGCAGGAAATGAGCTTGTTTTATTGTAAATATAAAAGTACAGATTCAATTTCAACACATTTACCGTCAACTACAAACGTTGCATCCATTTATCCCGCCTTGTTTTCTTACTAACACGCCCCCTGACTCTGAAACTCCGGGCTCAAAGAAAATCCCGAGTTTACCCGCTCGTAAATACGACTTTGTGACTGTGTTCATGTGCCTTCGACTCGTAAATACGATCTTTCCGACATGACTTGAACGCACCATATTGCTTCTACTCAAAAGTTCAAAGTTCAAACACACATGCAAGCTGGACCCTGGATTACAGATCAACTTTGTTTAGAGGGAAAGCAAACACACTCTCTGTTGAGGTTTACACAAGATACACTCCCCCCTCGTCCACATTTCCCCGCATTACTTTTTCAGCTTAGCGTTAGATGCTTATTCTGACAGGTTAGGGTTAGGTTTATTCAGTAGAGAACAGAGGATAGAGTCGTTTACACTTTGTGGCTTCTCTGCAACATGAAAAGCTGTGTTTGTTTTGAATGATTTAACTTCGAGAGAGAGAGAGGACAAAATGGAGAGAAGCTGATGAGGGAATGACATAGCTGCTTGTAGCTGCTCTAACATCGCTGACAACTAACTTGTTTCACCAATGTTCCACAACATCAACTGTAACTATAACAAATCAATTTGAATTTCTGTGGTATAAGAGAAATGAAACACTTGGGGATGTACTGTTATAGGAAAATACCACTCTTCTGTGGTATTTTCCACTTAAAATACCATCACATTCGCCACTGTGGGTTATTTTCCAATAAAAGCATGTACGAGTATTGATTTTATTTTCCTTACTAAAGATAAGGCTGGTGTACTGACCACATTAATGAGGCGAGCAGGATGTTTGTGCTGTTGGCCAGCGGCTCGATCGGAGCTTCAGCCATGATGACTCCCGAGAGAACAGCCCCTCCGAAGCAGTACAGCATCGCACTGAACCAACATGCTAATGGACTGCGGCGGGACACTTCCAATGCTCCTGTAAACAACAAACAAACAGTAAAAAAATATCACCTTAAAACAACACGCAACCTGACTGTTCCGGGTGTGACACATCACACCCCCGCTCACACACGACCACATTTTAGAAATCCACTTAACAGTCCTAAAAAAACTTTTGTTTTGCTTGGACACAGCAGGAATGACACGGAGTTCAATCGGTATCAGGTTTTCGAACAGAAAGCTGCTTTATAATATCCTTTTATCTGGCAGATGTATTTACTTATTTATTTATTAAAGCATATTTGTTAAGAATGAAGTCTTCCATAAAAAAGTTTTTATTTGGAAATTGTTGCTGTGAATCAGAATATTTATAGCTTTCCTCAACAACACTTCATTCCACTCCGTGTGACAGACTGTATTGTTAGTGACCGTTAATTTACATCGATATGGAGACAATGGAGGGAAAAAAAAAAAGAACAAAACTCAAAGCCTGTTTCCTTACAGTTTCCTCGGCTGAGGAAGCTGCTTTCTATTTCAGGCACACCTTAACGTCACCAACATGACTCGACAAACTCGTATTATACTAGCGAGCTTCATTATCCTCACAAGACAAACGTCAGACACCGAACATGACTCGGACGATCAGCTATATTTCTGTCATCTACATCAGCAAAACAATTAAACATTTTTTTATCTAAACGTCATCGGGGTGAAAATAATCCATGTCATATGGCACAACATGAAGTAGAGGGTCCTTAACACCTCAAAAGTGGATTATTTTCATGTAATAGTACAGTCTAGAGTATGTTATTCCATTTTTATACCACAGCGCTGTTTAACACTTGGTTTGTACCTACTTTCACTACTCTTCCATGGATGCCAGTTTTGCCCAGTGTCTCTCTGATAGTGGAGTTGATGCAAGAGTTTATTGATGCAAGAGAGGCCTGTAGGTCATTTGATGTTGTCCTTGGTTCTTTTCTGACTTGCTGGATGAGTCGTTGCTGTGCTTTTGGAGGAATTTTCGAAGGTTTGGACACTTCTGAGAAAGTTCACTACAGTGCTGAGTTTTTCCATTTGGAGATAACGGCTCTCACTGTGGTTCTTTGGAGTCCCAGAGCCTTTGAAATAGTTCTTAACCCTTCCCAGACTGATGTATTTCAATCACCTTCTTCCTCATCATGGAATTTCATTTTTGGCACAGTGTGTTACTGGGTGAGATCTTTTAACCAACTCCATACTGTTGTAAAAGTTCTATTAAAGTGTTGATGTGATCGAACAGGGTTTGCAGTAATCAGGCCTGGTTGTGTCTAGTCCAGCTGAACCTCATTATGAATGCAGTTTCATAGATTTAGGAAATTAGTAACATACGGGGGCAAATACATTTTCACACAATCCCAGTTGGTATTGGATAACTTTTTTGCTCCAATAAATAACTTTTTAAAAACTGTATTGTGTGTTTACTCAGGTCGCCTTTGTTTTATCTTTGATTTCTTATAATTTCTAAACAGAATTTAGTATGAGATCTACACACAAAAAAAAAAAAAAAAAAAAATCAGAAGAAATATTTTTTCACAGCACTCTATGACGAGGTAAAACGAGAGGAAGAAACGATTAAATAAAACGTCGCAGTAAGTCAAATTAAACGAGACATCCCGTTCGAATAAATTCCTAAACGAATGAGAATTCTACATTTACATCCTCATGGTTCAGCTTGTAAAATTTATTTTGCCTTCATCCATTAATTAACTAAGAATAAAGAATAAAGATAATAAACTGAGTTTAGCTCAATGTGTTACCTTCAAACTGTTTGTCTGATAGAGAACTGCTCTGACTTTGGTAAACGGCACACTTATATAGCGCTTTTATCCAAAGCGCTTTACAATGCGTCTCAGTCACCCATTCACACACACACACCAATGGTAGCAGAGCTGCCATGCAAGGCGCTAACTTGCCATCGGGAGCAACTCAGGGTTCAGTGTCTTGCCCAAGGACACTTTGGCATGTGGAGTCACGTGGGCCGGGAATTGAACCGCCAACCCTACGATTAGTGGACGACCCGCTCTTCCACCTGCGCCACAGCCGCCCACTTTGTTTATATTAAGCATTTTAAAAGCCCAAAATGCCATTAAGAGGCATCTGATCCTGCGTGTATATATAAAGGACTACCAGCTTAGACGTTATGTTCCCTAATAACTAAAAGAACAATTATCAGTAGATTTAAAAGAAAAGAAAATTCCAGAACATGTTCGTACTCCGTATTTAGCCTGTGTTCAGACCCTGTGTTTATACGCCATGTTTAGAGCCTGCGTTCAGACTACAGGTTTAAGAGCTTAAAGAAGCACAAAAGCTAAACATCACACAAATGACACATTGCACCATAATTCTTATTTATTTCATTTAATTTCAATTTCCGCTACTGTTTGGATGCGAACTGCATTTCATTGCCTCTGTACTTGTACTCTGGCGACAATAAAGTTGCAAAATCTTGCCTGGAGGCTTATTCAGAGAAACACAGTAACACATAACATCATAATTATTGTATAAAACACACACACACACGGTTTTGTGAAGCTGGTTGGACGCGTCTTTCTTTTGATTCGTCTCAGCCAATCAGGTTTGAGTTCAGGTTTAAGGTCATGTGACTGGGCGGAGCTCGTGAAATCTCTCTCCAAACCTGGCCGATGTTAATCTCATTACAATTATATGATCCCAACTTCTTATTATAAAAGTGAAATGAATATTATTGAAAGGAGACACACCATGTAATGCACAAAATAGGGAAGCTTCAGCTTCGTTCACACACTCGTACCCGATGTCTGCGGAGTGTTTCTCTCCTCTTAAACACTGTATTATAATCAGAGCAAGCGCAGGTGGAGAAATGTTACTGCTGTGGCCGTGACCTTCTCTAAAACAATCTGTAATTGTACTGGGACACCGTTATTACACACTTATTTTTAGATCAGTATGAAGCACTGGCATGTTGTTTCTCTTCTCCTCCATCTCTCTGTTTACACCTCTCTCTGCTCCCTCGCTTCTCTCTCACCCAAAGAAAATCCCTTACCTCTCTCGAACACTACCCCGGATTTTCGATTAGCCAGTAAAAAATTATTTGTGTCCTATAAAACACACAGGATTACAGATAAACGTCATAAAAGCGTAAAATCCACCACTTCCTTTTACAACCCGTTACACCAAAATATAGCTTTCAGGTCAAAATGTCATTTTAAACATTAAACTAATTGCGCAATGCGTTCAAAACCAGTCCGTTTTTAGTTTAGATTTTCATTTCTTGAAATATGTTGTTTATTAACCGTTATAGTATGTTGACTTTTAGTACACTGTGATATTTTTGTCTATTTATCCAGTTGATATAGTGACGGGAGTTTTAAGAAAAGATGTATTCGGTCTGTTGTGGTTTTTATACTAGTAAATGATCCAGGTTTCATTCTGTTCATCAAATCTAGCTTTAAAAGATGAGCACTAAAAGATAGTCTGTCTTTATCCCCCCTGAGGAAACATTCCGTCCTGTTCTCTCAGGAAATCCTGACTATATTTGGTCTACGACTCCAGCTCATGCTTTTAATGGAAAAGTGCGGGGGTGCGTTCCCATTAACGTCCGACGACGATATAGAACCCACGGGACATTAGTGGCGTGTTTATAGAAATAATAGACCGTCTCTTTCCAAAACGTCTTAAACGTTAACCATCCTCTGCTTACATTTCTACATAAAATCTAAAAATAAATTCGTTACGTTTCTCTGTAACGTGCGTCACTGCAACGTGTTTCAAGGTTTCGTTTTACGTTTTTATTTCTGTATTTAAGTTCTACTTAAGTTTTGTACATTAAACACAAACGGTTAAAAATCCACAGGCTTGACGGATTTGTGGTGTTTTGTGTAACGGCGCTAGCTGCTACTAAACTAATGTTTATTTCAGCTGTTAACAAAACTGAGCACTGATTTATTAGTTAGTATTCAAATTAATTTAGCTTAATAACTAGTTATAGATTCACACACAGAAACATACTGTCCGTGCAGATAGTGCACAATTGAAATAGGACACAAAATAAAAAATAAAAAAAAATAAAAAAGCTTGTGAAAACTTAGTCATGGTCCACGAATTTGATTGGACAAGCGGCTTTCCACGATTGCTGATATTTACTCTAACAGCACTGGTACACGTCACTGTGTGTATCACTCCAGCTGTGTGTGTTCGCGGCATAAAATTTCAATCCTAGCAATAGTTCATTAAGTCGAAGCAGTTACTACACTTACTACATGCCATCATTCAACACGCTATCCAGCTGTGGGTTCTTTAGGAACCGGTTTTTGTTGACGGAGCAAAAATAAACAAAATATTTGGCCATATTGTATCTGAAATGGTGGTTACTCGATATGAATTTATTGTTAACAGAACGTTTGTATTGAAAGCAATATCACTCGTAATCGTGTTGTTGTAATGAACATCAGCATGGCTCCTGCAGTCTCGTGCTTGCGGCCTAATCGCAGCCATAGTGATATTCGGTACCAAAAAAAAAAAAAAAGTTCAATCTGTCCCGAATTTCTTCATTTTAGAACAACGCTGATATAAATAACTTTGCATGGATGCCATTATCTACTGATCCATGATCAGCGCTCTGTGTCCACAATGTTACTGTCGAGTTTTTTAGTAAAAGAACAGGACTGGTCTCGGATCAGTTTGAAACAATGTAATATGATGGGAATTGATATCAGTGCGTGATATTCGCCGATGTTTGTGAGGCTCTGTATAAAGGAGAGGGTGGTCATTCTGAACTCTGAATGTGTTCTGCTAAAAACACACACACACACACACACACACACACACACACACACACACACACATTTTACAATGCAAATTTCTTGGAAATGTTGATGGTCAGCCAAGAACACCACTGGGGGATGTGTGTAAGCGTGTGTGATTATTTGTATTTGTCTGACAAATCATCTCTAACCCATTTTTTTTTTTTTTTAAACACACATCATTCAAGACATACGTCTTTATATATATATCCCGAATGCCTACACGGGGTATTAAATACTGACTAGGAGTGCACTTTACTGTCCAGCAGTGAAGCTTTACTGTTATCATGGAGTCACTGTGTGTGTGTGTGGGGGGGGGGTTCGGTTAGGACGAGCAGATAATCAACAGTGTGTCGTTTTTGATCCGAGATAACTACAACTGTCTTCTAAAGTGGCGATCCCAAACCATTAGCAGTCCTCTGACTGTAAAATCATTTCCACAGAGCCCTGCAGCACAGACATATTTAATGAACATTATCTGAATACATGCAATAACATTTTGTATTTATCCATTAGAGCCATGAAGCTTTAGTTCCTGAACTTTCTGCCAACAGTACACATTAGGTCCACATTAAGCCGACTTGTTTTTGTGTAATTGAGGTTTGGATTCAGTTCATTCAGGCAACCAGTGGAACGGGATAATAACTATTAGAACTCAGTAATAAATACAATATCTTTGGAAGTGATAGACTGTCATTTTTCATCACTATAACAAAATGGAGTCCCGGCGGCACAGTGGCTTAGTGGTTAGCATGTTCGCATGGCACCTCCGGGGTTGGGGGCCACGTGTACGCGGAGTGTGCATGCTCGCCCCGTGCTTTAGGGGTTTCCTCCAGGTGCTCCAGTTTCCTCCCCTACTCCAAAGACATGCGCTGTAGGCTGACTGGCATTTCCAAATTGTCCATAGTGTGTGAGTGAGTGTGTGTGATTGTGCCCTGTGATGGGTGAGCACCATGCCCAGGGTGTCCCCTGGGATAGGCTCCAGGTTCCCCGCGACCCCGTGTAGGATCAGCGGTACAGAAAATGGTTGGTTGGACGTGGACCCCTGACTATGCTTCACAGACCCCACTTTGAGAAACACTGTTCTAAAGGGCCTTTATATTCTGTGTTTTCATAGTTTTGTTCACCAAACAAGATCCGAGCAAATCCTAAATCAGCAGGATCTGGCCATGATACATTTGAATCATATTTACAAACAAAACAATTGGATTTCTGCGTCCATCCTCGAATTATTTCATGCCTATAGTTTATAGTGAGTAGGGAGGTGGACCACACAATGGCTCATTATTGGAAATCTAGTGCAGCTATTCGTGTTTAAAACATTGTACCAAATCAAAACCCCTGGGTCAGTGGTTCAGATCTGGCTGTAACAGCCTGATTGTTTCTGCACGTGGTGCAGGTACACACGTCACTTGTGTGTAAAGTGGTGGTTCAAAGGTTAGTGGGTTAGAAGGTTGTGGGTTCAAATCCCTCACGTGATACAGCTGGGGCCTGAAACAAAACCTCCAGCCTCCTCTTAACACCTCCGATCACTCTGGATTTAAAAAAGTGTCTACAGAATAAGCAAACATATGTGCAAAAACGTGTTATACACAGCTGTCAAACTGCAGAATATCACTCACACACCAGGGGGAGATGGATGCTGAGAAACAGAGATAGATATATATATATATATATATATATATATATATATATATATCTATCTCAAGAGGACGTCTGGGTCAACGGCGGGATTGATAGTATAAATACTTTAAACAAACTCTTACTGTCATTAATCTGCCTTAACTTAAAGTCAAATAATCTGCACAAGGAGACAAATCCAAAAATGTGTTTCACAAGTACGTACCTAATTAATGTGGCATACATCATCAAACATTAATGCGATTTTAAATTATTTATTTGTAGGTTGTAATGAATAACTCAAACACCTTTCTCTGTTTAAATCCCTCCCTGATGGAAATTTACACCTCCCGTTGCCTCAGCAGAGGAAAAACCATTATTAAGGACAGTTCTCACCCTGGCTTTGATCTGTTCAATCTGTTGCCCTCAGGGAGACGTTACAGGTGCATCAAAACAAGGACTAATAGATTTAAGAATAGTTTTTTTTCCCAAAAGCTATTACCATTCTAAACACATACATGTACTGAGTTCACAGCATATGTATATAGTGTCTCAAAACTGTGCATTTCATAGTACCTCCCCCATCCGCCCCAATATCTTGTTTATTTATCTGTTTATTTATCTTATTTATCTGTTTATTCTTCTTGTTTATTCTATGTACATGTTGGCACGGAACAAAAAGAGGAGTGGCTCTTAATTTCATTGTACATGTGTATAGTGACAATAAAAGGCATTCATTCATTCATTAAGGATCTTGTTCCTAGTGTATTTCTAAAGTTTATTGATCTCATAAATGCATGAAACTGTAGGATTGTTTTTTTTTCTTGTTGTTGCTGCTGCTTTGTTTATATTAAAATGTCATTCAATTGCTCTGGAAAGGCCCTAAAATTCATTTTACCAAAGCAGTTTGATGTGTAAATTATACCTCATAAACATCTAAATGCACAGCCTGCATCATAACGACCTTATTAATGCAAGGTGGAGGGAGAGAATAAAAAAAAACGTTGATGGACTATTGTTATGTTTGTCTGTTCCCAGTTCAAGCTCTGATTTTAAACAAAACTAAAAACCTCCACGTTGCTTTTTCTGACTCTGTCCTGCGCTGTAAACAGAAACGAGGCATTTATAAAGAACAGAAATAAAGTCAAGTGTAAACTCGGGTCACTGGAATAAAGTTGGTGTGACGTTGGACGTTCGATATTCGCGGATGTGCGGAAATTAAGGGACCGTCTCTAAAGTTACATACAACATTGTTAAACACGTTTCTAACTTCAATAGCATTTGAAGGGGGTGACTTCCAGTCATATAACCAACTGTAAAGTGTTCATCTAGGTATCCGGTATAATGCACACCTCTTAGATTTTTGATATTTAATAACAAACTATTAAATCATTATTAAAATGGCCATGTATTTTATTACTGCATGGGCTCATACACAAAATATACCATAATTTAAAGCTCAATAGCATTTGAAGGGAATACATATATATATTATATTTATTAATGTTTCTTATATATATAGTCACTCCCTTCAAATCCTATTGAGCTTTAAATTATGATATATTTTGTGCATGGACCTATTCAGTAATAAAGTACATGGCAACGTTTATATATGATTTAATAGTTTATTTTGTTAAATATCAAAAATCTAAGAGGTGTGCATTATAGCTGACACCTAGGTGAACACTTTACAGTTGGTTATATGACTGGAAGCCATTCCCTTCAAATGCTATTGAAGTTAGAAACATGTATAACAATGTCGTATGTAACTTTAGAGACGGTCCCTTAATTTCCGCATATCCGCGAATATCGAACGTCCAACGCCAAACCAACTTTATTCCAGTCTGCACTGCTCTGTAAACAGAAACGAGGCGTTGATAAAAAAAACAGAAATAAAGTCACGTGTAAAGTGTAAACTCCGCGCTGCTCTGTACACAGAAACGAGGCGTTTATAAAGAAGATAAATAAATGAAAGTGTAAAGTGTAAACTCGGGTCAGGTTGCACGAAGAACTTAATCCCATCAGCACGCTACAGCCTGAGCTCAGGGGTGAGGAGGATTCAGTGGTCGGTGATGTATTTTGTGTGTGAATAAACACAAATTTGGACTTTTCATGAGTTTTCTTACCTGGTTGTTCCCGTAAAGACATGACTGACACGATGTAATGCGCGGCATCGAAATACGGAAACATGTTCATCTTGGACAGAGCAACAGCGAGCTCGTTTACATTCAGCAGCCTGAACAAATCCATTCTGCTCCGCTTCCTTTTCTTTTCTTTTCTTTCCTTTCCCTTCTCTCTCAGCACATCAGGGTGTCGTTTTTCGTTTTGTTTAACTCCTGGGTCTGCAGGCGAGCATCAGATGAGAGCTGCTGGTCAGTCTGTCAGCTGCAGCAGCTGGGAAGTGCTAGCACAGCGGCTAACAGCTGATCTCTATGGAACTCGGGTGGGCGGGGCCAACGGCTCGATCCGCGTCAAAAGAATGTCCGTCGCAGCCGCCGTAGCTCCTGCAGGACGTCAACGAGTCCGCCATATTGAAAAGGGGCGGATTTGACTGTACGCCCAAGGAGAGAACTGGGTCCTCACAGATCAAATCAGAAGTATTGTATACTTGTGTACTGTTTCAGCTCACGTGATGGTTTATGTTTGCTTTTAGAGAAGAACGCGTGTATTTTTGCTTATCTCAGGTGACGCAACTGTAACTTGTATGCACTCTTGATATTTTGGTTTAGCCAAAATATATATTTTGGATTATAGGTTAATGCAGGCTGGACAGAAATGATCATAATCCAAAGACGGCTTTGAGCAACTGTTTTAATGCTATTGACACACACTTATTAAAATGAACTATAATGATAGGGAATTCAATTTGTGCCAAAAGTATTGAACGTAACTTTTCAAGAATTAAAAAAAATATACAACGAGAAAGAAGAAAAACTCTCTGAAAGTGAAAACAACCTTTTATTTATTGCCAGACTCAAGGCCCATTAGAAAAGAAACACAACAAATAATGCAAAATTACATACAATACAAAACATTAAAAACATGCTGGCAGTGGTCTGGCACAAACCTCTCATGTGGGCGGGGTTTAACAGTGGTATACTCTCATTGGCTAGTGAGATTTGGATCGACAGCTTCCAGACCAGTAGGTAGAGACTTCAGTGTCGCAAATGTTGGAGAGTGTTCTGGATGCGGTTCTCTGTAGAGTTAGTGTTTTGTAATGGAAATTACTTATTTAGTTAGTCAGTATATTAGTTCATAATTGATATTTGAGTTTCGGGTAGTCTCGTACGACTATTTTTTTCGAGAGCTTTCAGAAGCGGCACAGAATGTCAACGTCATCACATTACACCTCAACTGTCGATCCAAATCTCACTAGCCAATGAGAGTGAATCACTGTTAAGCCCCACCCACACGTACGATTTGTGCCAAATTTGCGGAAACGAAAATTTTGAAAGCATAAATTAAAACTCTGTCAGCGATTCACGAAAAGGATGTTTCCGAAACTGTTAACAAAGAATGTTGTTTATGTGAAGACCATGTTACATTTTTGCCATCGAGTTCATTGTTTTCAGTTTCAGAGAGTTTTCTTTTTTCTCATTGTATATTTTTGTTCGTTTCTTGAGAAGTTACGTTCAATATTTTTGGCACAAATTTAATTCCATATAATAACAGCAACATAATAGTAATAATTCAGACAACAGGTCCCAAGACATTTGATTTTATTTACATAGCAGCAATATTGGCAGTATCTTGGTGCAGCGGAGAGTGTTGCTGCCTCACAGCTCCAGGATCCCCAGCTTGATCCTGAGTTTGAGTTACTATATGTGTACTACATATTACACACAAACAAATTTATATATAGAAACATAAAATGACATAGTCGGTTCTTCTGATTATGTACAAAAGTTACCTACATTGCATAAGATCTGATGTTGAGTTAAAGAGAAGATAAATAGTAATGTTTACATGCAGAGTTAAAAAGAGAGAAAATAATCATGTTTACATTAATACATTGTAAAGTCCAAATGGAAATAAAAACAACATTACACATTTTAGTCTGCGATTCTTACGGCGTAAATTCTAAATCCTGCACCTTCCGTCAATATTTTTTTGTAGAAAATTTTAATTGACGCTCTAATTACCATTTAAGTCAATGCGCTCAGAGTGACGAGTTGCCCTCTTCAAGATGGTGGCCCCTTTGACATGTCCACTCAGCCCAACTAGAATTTCCCCGGTTCTGTTTTTTTTTTTAAGCATAGATCCCCCTGCAGCTGAGGACGACGCGATTTGAAGCCAAGTGATTGGTGGAGAGAAATAGGCGTAACCAATCAGGTCTGTGCATGTGGCCATTCCTCACAATAATGAGCAGGGGTTCTTTTGTGAGAACTTTGTAAAATCGTACTTTATGTTAATGGTCTCTTTTTGGTTTTTTTCCTTGTTTGTTTTGTTCATAGCGATTCTCCTTTTACTCTGTACCGTTTAGCTCTAACTTTATATAGTATTATAAGGCTCTGTTATAAATCACGTAATATTATTGGCTAAATTTCATAGACATAGATTTGTCATTTGTAACACAAAACCATCTTTAAACCAAAGTGTAGACAAACAAGGTTACAAACTATTTCTGTCAAAGAATAAAAAGGGACGATTAAAACTGTGAAACACTGAACCCCAAATAAATCTGTTTCTCATCTTTATTTGTTCTACCAGTTCATGATACCGTGGTATAAAATGAAAAAGAAAATTAATGTTTGTTTGTTTTATCAGTAATATCCATGGGTCAGAAGAAAGAATCAGGTAAAAAAAAAAAAAAATCACATGAATAAAATTAAACGAATGATATTTGAAACATATCAAATGATAATAAAAGCATGGCCCACAATGAAGATGTAGCTGTGTTAATGTTTAAAAGAAAATAAAGGTAAATTGTTAACGTCCCCACAAAGGTAAAATATATATATAAATACAATAAAAAAATAAAAAGCATAATTAATAACTGTTAGATGTGTGTATGACCAGTCTTTTTAAAACTGTATGGTATAGGTCTGAAGGTAGTTGAACAAACTCAGGGTTACAGGATTGGTTTCAAGTTGACAAAACCAAACCGATCCAATCAGGATTTATCGGTACCATGACACTGGTTATCAACTTTTTCTGTCAACTCAGTAGTCTTTGATCCTTTAAGCTATGATTAGTCCACCGGCGCATACACATAAAAGCGTGATGTCGGCACCGAACAACCAATCGTGTTCAACATGGGGGGGGATTGGGGGACAGCTTTTTTTTCTGCTTCCAGTTGAAGAGCAGGAAATTATTATGCAGGATGATGAGGAATTTAAATCTTCACTAACAGCAAAAAGCAACACCGTTGTGTTGTGGCTGCCAAAACTCAGAAAAATTGCTGGAGGAACATTGCTGATTTTGTAAATGTTTAAATGTAAAAGTTTACTTTTATAGGTTCACAATGAGAATAAACGGATTGAAAACTTATCACCCGCCTAAAACCCTGGCTTGGCACAAACTAAACTGAAACTTACCTAGCTAGCTACCTAAACTAGCTTCATGGTACAGGCCCCTGGTGGAGGCTATTCTTAAAACAGCTCTGAAATGTGCAATTATTTATACCTGAATTTATTTGTATTGTTCATTTTTTTTAACACACAACTTATTTCCATGTTAGCTGAAGACCTACCCAGCTGATTTGTTTTCTGCTGCATTACCATCTATACAAAAGGAGACTTACTCGGAATGATTTTTAGGTAAACAATCGCCAGGAGACACCAGCAACATATTTTTATTGTTAGTACTGTCTGCAAACTTCTATGAGCATTACTGCCTTCTAGATACTGCAGCATTGGGCCAAGCACAAACAGACTCAGAGACAGTTTCTTCCCACAGGGCAAAAGACTGCTGAATAACTGCAATTCACACTAGTCAGTTATCAACTGTACATTGCACATTATTATTTTTTGAACTGTTCTGTGTAGATGGCTCTAAACTACTGCAGTCTGCACTTTAGTTATCACCAAACTGTTCCCATATAGGCTACTACTATGCATATTTAAATGACTGTTTCTTTGTGTGTGTGTGTGTATAAGTGCTATCTGCCCCCTTCTGCATGTATTATCTCACAGACACAGTGCCCGGAGATATAGTATAGGTAGCTAGGTCTGCCATGTCCAGGTGCTTAAATGTGCATCAGAGAGTTGCTTTAAGCCATGTACAGTGCAAACTCTCAGAATAGTCACGGAGGAAAAGCCTTTTGCTTCAGCACAATCATGCGATATAATCTCTGATATGGTTGTATGCCACTCTGGAAAGTGCTGATGCTTATCTGTGTGCAAAGATTATGATACACTAGCCTTGAAATGTTGGTTGGTTTCTTTAAAGTAGCATCACCAAACAGGAATGTCCATTTGATGTCTGAGTTTCAGTGCCAGTGGAATGCTGGGATTGCCGAGACACTCAGCAGCAAATCAAACCTAGAGAGTGAATAAGAAGGGAAAAAAAATGAAAGAGAGCCTGGAGAACATACACTGGAAAAAAAAAAAACTAAATTAAAGCCTAATCAGGCTTAAGCCTTCATGAATTATAATCTTGTATTCTCATGATAATTGGATTTATTCTGTTGATGAACTTAAGCAGCCAGAACTGATCCTGAATCAGTCATGTGTTTATTAGCAGGCAGAACTGATCCTGAATCAGTCATGTGTTTATTAGCAGGCAGAACTGATCTTGAATTAGTCATGAATTCTCACCTGATTAGTTCTCACCTGGTTCAGGGCAACAGAACAGCTGTTGATTTTCCTGTTGATTTGCCAGACCAGGTTAAAGGTGATCTACAAAGGGTAAAAGGAGATCTTGTAGATCTACACAGGTTCAAAGGTAGAGAGCACACCCCACTGAAAAGGCCTGAATACAACATACACTCTAAAAGATTTTCATTTTGCACTAATTTAATATTGAATGTCTAGTTACAGTATTCACCTGCGTTGAACTTTTTATAGTGTTACAACCAGGAATAGAAGTGGATTTAATCAGTATTATTACAATTTGATTTATACAATAGGGGGTTTCCTCCGGGTACTCCGGTTTCCTCCCCCAGTCGAAAGACATGCATGGTAGGCTGATTGGCGTGTCTAAAGTGTTCGTAGTGTATGAATGGGTGTGTGAGTGTGTATGTGATTGTGCCCTGTGATGGACTGGCACCCTGTCCAGGGTGTACCCAGCCTTGTGCCCGATGCTCCCTGGGATAGGCTCCAGGTTCCCCGTGACCATGAAAAGGATAAAGCGGTAAAGAAGATGGATGGATGGATGGATTTATACAATACCTCTAAATATTATAAGGGGTAAAATATTTTTTATTGTGATTTTTTTTTTTCAACAATAGCTTTCTTCTCAGCACTCTTCCATAAAGCCCAGCTTTTCTATCCTGTGAACAGCTTCTCCTATGTGAGCGGTGGATCTCTCCAGCTTTTTCAGAGTTAGTCTTGGCCTCGTGGGTGCTTCTCAGACTTATGCTTTCCTTACTCTGTCACTGACTTTTGTTGGTCAGCCTCTTCTAGGCAGTGTCATGGTTTAATAATGGATTTAATGGTGCTCCGTGGCATGGTTAAAGTTTGGGATTTTTTTTTTTATAACCAAACCCTGATTGATACTTTTCCAGTACTTTGCTCTGGATTTGTTGGATGGCTTCTTGTCCATCAGGATGCAGTTTGTTTAGGTATGTTCTGTAATAAACAGGTGTATTTACACTACGATCACTTTAATTGCATATTAGTGTCCTCCATTCAACTAATTATGTGACATCTGATGGTAACTGGTTGCACCAGAGCTAATTTAGGGGTTTCACATTAATAGGGGTGAACATCTCCCTCGCACCTCTAGGGTCAGGGGTTCGATTCCTGAGTTTGCATGTTCTCCCTGTGCTTCTGGGGTTTCCTCTGGTTATTCCAGTTTCCTCCTCTAGTCCAAAGACATGTGTTGTATGCTGATTGGTATTTCCAAATGGTCCGAAGTGTGTGAATGGGTGTGCGATTGTGCCCTAGGATGGATTGGCACCCCGTACATGGATGGATGGATGGGGGGGTATTTATGCAATGACAACCTTATTTGTAAATGATTTTGCAGGCTTTATTGATCCCCCTCCTGCTTTCGATGTCAAGGGTTACTTTATTGCAGTTAAGTCCATTTATGTTCCAGGTTGTACAAAATGGGGAATACTTACGCAAGGCACTGTACAGCATATTTTACACCCTTTTCAACAATTTTCGGCTGACAAGACTCGGTTCATATTGCAATCACAAACAAAGGTGTGAAAAGCATTTCAGATCATCGCAAAAAGGGAACATCTCCTAACTTTTTATCCATCCGGAGCCGTGCCGTGCAACTGAATGAGCAGCAACATATAGGCCAGCTAATGCATTCATTTAAATCATATAGCAAAACTGTGATTCAAATGCCTTTGATGTGATTATATTTTTATTTGCTTTTGTAGAAGTATTGCACGTCTATGTGCATGATGTTCCCCATCAGAATGTCTGTGCAGCTACATTATGGAAAACAGTTCAAATGGAACTCAGTGAAAATTGAGTTTTTCAATTTCTTCTGCCGTTCTCTGCCATCCAGACTTTCAGTTGTGAACCCCTGGCTTATGAGACCAAGTAATGATCACACCACACCAGACAGAAGCGCTCTGGGTTTTTTTTCTTGTTGTTGAATGTGGGGACAAACGTACTTTAGCAGTTTGATGTGAATTCTCAGGCTGGGAAATGATAAAACTGGTCTTTCCACACGAAATTAAAAGGAGTCTGGCTGAAAGTCTTACGGACTGTGATTAATGGCCGTGCAGTCTTAAGACAGCAGAATAAATCCTCTCTACAGGCCAAACTGAGATAGAGCTTTACTGATTTGGTGTTTTGGTTTTGATTAGAAAAGGTTTCTATTTAGTAATTTCACTGCAACGAGGCCAAAATGATGATATCAGATCATTTCTTTCTGCTTGCACCATGAAGTGTGAACTGACTCCAGGACAGTGCTGAGACTTCATATCATCTCATCTCATATCATATCAAGCCAGTGCAGTCTAACTGATAAGACTAAACTAAGGCTTCAAGCTGTCAGAACAGGAAATAGCACTATGCTATTGCATTAGCAGTAGTCAACCCAAGACCCTCAAGAACAGAGCTTCCTCCGTATTTGTGTGCCACAGCTAACTCCCGGATGTGGTGGCTCTTGATTATGCCAACATCAATTTAGGAGTTTCACAGCACTAATTTTGCATATGATGTTGATTCCCAGGAGGGCATGATGGCTTAGTGGTTAGCATGTTTGCCTCGCACCTCCGGAGTTCGAATCCTACCTCTGCCCTGTGTGTGCAAAGTTTGCATGTTCTTCCCGTGCTTCGGGGGTTTCCTCTGGGTACTCCAGTTTCTTCTGTCAGTCCAAAGGCCTGCACTGTAGGCTCATAGTGTGTGAATGGGCATTGCTAATGAATTGCTGTTTATTCATGTGCTGTGTATTTGCATTTAGAATTTACTTTGTAGGTAATCACTGATTAGTGACCTGTCACTAAACTGATTTTTTCCCCTCTGGCCCATTTGACATTCGACTAACTATAGTGTGGCCCGTTATCTAAAATGAGTTTGACACCCCAGCCTTAACATAAAAATTATAATAATCTTTTAGTGCCACCTTGTGTTGAGTTCAAGGAAAAACATCTCCCTGCTGTAATTATGGCCTTTGTGATAATGTGTGTTCCAGCCACAAGGTGGCAGCACTAACTGCGATTGTTTTAGCCTATATCTACCTATCTATCTGTGTGTGTGTGTGTGTGTGTGTGTGTGTGTGTGTGTGTGTGTGAAATAAAAAAATAAAAAGCAGTAACCGTGAGACACACTTCTTTGAATAAAGTGAGTTTTACTGAGGAAGTGTTGTTTTTGTTATATTCTTACAGTATCACAAGGTCATGGCTCAGCTAGCTAACGCTTTCACGTCAACACTTACCTCACAGGAAAGTCTATTATACCTTCGCAACACACACACACACACACACACACATACACACACACACAAGTTTGCCTGAAGGTTATTTTAGGAGTGTTTTTCATGCTGTTTGTTCAGTCTAAGAGTCACATTTTCAGGCTACACCAAGCTCAGGAGTCATTACTGTGGAATTTCACCTGCAATACTTTTATTATAGCTGAATATTATAGCCTAAGGCAGATTTGACTGTATTGTAAATGTAATAAAAACACACACCACCAGGCACAGTGCTGTAGTGGAGCTACTGCAGTCAATTTTCATAATTCAGAAAAGGTTGCTGGTAAATACTGAGGTACTTTCTTATTGTGTTTTCAAAAAATTGTGCTCGAGTATAAAATATAAATTCATAGAATACATACATATGAGTTTGTTTAGTTTGGTTTCAGCATTATTTGTGGGGTCATCTACAATGCTGGTGGTCTTACAGATGCAGTGCTCACTGGAAGAGGCATGGATAGTGGGTATGCCTCTTCAGAATATGATAGAAAATCTTTTTTCTTCACATGTAGACAGTGACACTTTGAGGATTCCAGAAATGTATCATGTGTTGGGATTTTTATTTATTTTATTTTTTTATGGCAAGAAAGCTTACACTTTAAAAAACACTGGGTTAAAAGCAAACCAAGTTGGGTTCTTTTTAGACCATCAGCTGGGTAAATATAGGACAGAACACATTTTGGGCTAAACTAACCCATCAAGTTTGGTTGTTAATTTTAACCCAAAAAAATGGGTTGGTTTTTCAACCTAAATGTTGGTTTCATTTTTACAAAAACGCTGGGTTAATTTTATTTCATGAATGGGTTAATATTTTCCGGTTGAATTTTACCCTTTGAAAATGTCAAATATTCTACATAATAAACAAATATGTCAGCATGGTATCTCTTGTATTTATACACAAGAAGGTGTTCAGAAATGTATTGCTAGAGCTGCTAAAGTAGTGTTTATATACAGACTTTGAAGTAAAGGACTCAAATAAGTCATGTATTTAAGACGAAAACATCATATTTTGATCAAAACATTTAAAAAAAAACAAAAAAAAAAAACTGAGCAACCAACATACGATCCAGAGGGCATTACAAACAAGTAAGCCAAAGCCAACGAAGACATCTGTGCATTTAATATCATGTAAACTGGATTTTTATCACACGTTTTGCTTTTTTTTACTGTACACTAATGGTTTTATGGATAAATATATGGATACAAAAGTTGTTTCTCCAAATAAATCTAACAGTCTGTCCGTGTGAAGCCCACTACCTTCACCTGAGTCCGTGCTGAGTTGATTTGACCCAAGGATCTGGGCTGGGGTGTCAGAATGGGGGAGGAGTGCATTGCTTCAACTGTCAATGAAAATGACCCAGCCACTAACCCAGCGGTTGGGTTACACAAAACTACCCAAGACTGAGAAAATAACCCAATTAAATGACCCAAAAGGCTCAAGCTAGCGTTTGGGTAGAAAAAATAACCCAGTATTTTTTAGAGTGGAATTGCAAAAATGTTTTGCCAAAAATACACTTGCCAGTGTGAAATTCTTGCCAATTGCAGAAGTAACGCGGCAGTCAAGCAAAACTAATGAATCTGAACAGCGTTCCTCTGCCGCACCGCGTTACTGAAGCACACAAAGGAGGAAATTCCTCTAAAACGCTGAACTGAGACCGGCTTCCTCTGCTCCGGCCTTTACCACAGATTAGACTGTGTGTTTCATCCACCTGCTGCTCATGCTGACTTTGTACTTTAAGAAAGCTGAATGAAAAATATAATAAAATAAAGCATAAAAATAGCATAAAAAGCATAAATATCACAGTAAAGTTTATTACTCATGTCTGAGGTGCAGCAGGTTTGTGGATAAATAGAAGATGTGATGAAGGGGGATAGAAACAGAGGGCTCCATGTGTGTTCCTGTGTGTCTCTCCAACGAGACCTGCTGCTTCTGGGATCGGTTAAAGCAAGTGTCCATGACTTCACATTTCATACAGCGGTTTTTACACATCGTCTAGAATAGTGCCGAAACATGCGATTTTAAGATACGTCCAGTTTAGACTGGCATTAACATGGTCAAACAGGACTGACTGTGAGAAACACTGCTGTATTAAAATGGATTTTAATTTTAAGTGCACGAGTTATACATGAGGGGGCTTAGTGATTAGCAAGTTTGTCTTGCACCTCCAGGGTTGGGGGTTTGAATCCTGCCTGTGTCCTGTGTCCAGGGAGTTTGCATGTTCTCCCCGTGCTTCGGCTGTTTCATCCGGTTACGCTGGTTTCCTTCCCCCATCCAAAGACATGCACTGTACGCTGATTGGCATTTCCAAATTGTCCATAGTCTGTAAATGGATGTGTGAATGTGTGTGCGATTGTGCCCTGCGATGGGTTGGCACTCCGTCCAGGGTGTCCCTCACCTTGTGCCCCGAGCGCCCTGGGATAGGCTCCAGGCTCCCCTGTGTAGGATAAGCGGTTAGGAAAATGGATGGATGGATGGGTGGAGTTATACATGATCATATGGATCACATATGGATCGTATAAGAGTTATATCATTGATCACTGACATTATGTGTGAATAATCTCAAACTGAAAGTACTGGTCTTCAGTGAGATCCTCATTATGATACAAGGAGATCACTGATGCTGAAATCTAGTGACAATTTATATAATCAGAAAGGAGTATATCTGTAGCGAAAAATAATAAATCTATATACAGCTGGTAGACACATATATGTGAGTGTGTATGTGGGTGTATGTGTATGTAAGAGAGGGAAAGAGTAACATATGTGCATTTCCAATCATCAGTTTTTTCCAGTTGCCAGAACTAAGCAAAAAATGAAAAGAAAAGAAAGAAAGAAGTGCATTAAATTCTTTTCATAAGAACATTTTTGGGAAAACCGAAATTGGTAAGAGAGAGAGAGAGAGAGAGAGAGAGAGAGAGAGAGAGAGCAAACATAAATGAATGGAAGGAAAAACAGCCTCACTCAGACTGGATGAAATGTGGATGTGGAGGAAAATATAACATGGAATAAAATGATTAAAAGGCGCACTGAGGGATGTGAACAATGGAAGGAAGAGCGAGAGAGAGAGAGAGAGAGAGAGAGAGGGAGTGTTACCGCAGCACTTTGCCAACAATTACAATTAGTTATTCATTAAAGAATTACTGTTTATCCATTTATAGTTACATTTAATTTTGTGGAACATACACAATTTAAGGAGCTGTTATGGCTTCCATTATAGCCTCTTTTTCTCTCTCTTTCTCCCTCTAAATTTAATAAGACCGAAAAATGCAGTTTGTCATGTTATAGGAAATTCATTAGAATTCATCATTCAACAGTGATGTGCTTTATAAAATTATATAATGTACTTTGGTGCGTCTGGATTTCTATGTAAAACCCTTGCCCTTTTAAGAAGCTAAGAACCCTTAACTTTATATTCACACATGTCTCCTGTATTTGTGTAGCAACCATTAGTGTTGTAGCTTGTGGGCTTGGCTTGTCTAGCATTCCAGTGAGAATAATACTAGCTATGTATAGCTTCTAAACCTTTTTTTCCTTAAGATTATATTAACAAATTTTTAGCTTTTTAACGTTTTTTTTGAACAGCCATTTAAGACTTCCTTTCACACTCACACATACACACACACACTTCAAACACAAACGCCGTGTTGTAATGATAACAATTAATGCACAAGAAATCCATTGCTTTAATGACTGAGCATATGAAGTGTGGTGTTGACTCAGCGGAACAGACAGATTCGGTTTCAGAAAGGGACAAGTGAGAGAAGGAATTACCATATGACCTTGAGATCACCGTCCACATGTGTTATTTGATCCTCAGACAGATCCTCAGGGGGGTCAGAAGTCAATCAACTGAGAGGGGGGATTTTACCATTGTCTAGAGTGATGTTCCCTTCTTCCTCCCTCATCTGTTTCATCTTTTTGTACAATATGTGGCCCTGAATGTTTAAATCTTCCACTTTGTTGTTATAAAGCTTGAGTACCATGTACTTTATTGCAGTGAAACTGATTTATTTTTGTAACTTTTGTTATAGTCTTTTTGTCATGCTGCTATATCACACAACGGTTACTCTATGATGATAAGGTTGTATATGTGTATAGGACGACATTGTTGATGTGCATTTAATGTTTCTCCACCTGCAGCTGTAATTATGTCAGCCATTTTTAATAGATCCCAGAGTTTAGTATGATAACAGAGGTTTTTTTTGTTTGACTCTTGAGTAATACAGTGTTGATGAATGTCATCACCATAGCAACACTAGAAATCTTGTACTGACAACCATAGACCTATATAGACGCTGCATTGGCTGCTTTGGCCCGTTGCTGCAATATGCCAGTGTGTCCGCCATTTTGATCTGGGCAAAACTGTCCTCTAAACAAATAGGACTAAACGGGGGAGCTGTAGTTTTTCTCGATAAAAACCATAATAACGTTTACATTTCTCTTAACTGCACTGTCATGTTTTGTTGAGATTCTGTGCTGTGTTATTTGTGTCTGCTTTCTAATTGTAAAGCGACCTTGAGTTTGTAGAAAGGTGCTATAAAAATAGACTTATTATTATTATTATTATTATTATTATTCATATGATCAGATTCCCACAGGACCACCTCTGACGAGATATTAGAAACTTTAAATGTGCTGCAGTTTAAATGTACTGCTTCCAGTCACTGTAACCTGACAATCTACACTCAAACGTTCTTCATGTGGTTCTTTACATTTGCTGTATCATACTTACCTCTGAAACAGGAAGTCAGAACAACTGTGTGGTCAAACCTACGTTTGTTTTGTTAGCAGAAATCTAGCAAGCTAACGGTGGTGAGTGAGGTATCCTCAATGTATCCTCCTCAAAACAGCATCTCGAGCCAAGGTTATAGATTTAACAAGCTAATATATGTGTATGTTGATTAATCTCAAGCAAATACTATTATGTACAGCACAACTCATTGATAACAAAGAAGAGCTAGTTTGTTTACTGTTAATACTGTAAGCAGCCATGCTGATTTGACATCACTTGCTGAACTCTGGGTTAAGGAAACCTTTCCAACTTTTTGAGTAGGAATTTCAAGTTGAGGGGGTGATTTGTGTTAGTCGGAGGTCGAAGTTTTCGTTTTGGTACCACAGCAATAGATAAAGTCTCAATGGAATGGCATCTTAGTTGTGATTTGATTCTGTATGTTAACGTATTTCTTTCTGAAACAGGAAGTCTGAATGGCGTTGTGTTGAACTGATTTACACAACAGCCAATAGCATTCGGGATTCGCCACCCCCTGCCGAATCTAAACAAACCTGACAGTAGTTTAACACGATAGCTAAATATGGAAAACATAGAATTGGTTAAAAAGAGCCTTCAACTTACCCTTACTGACATAGAAGCCCCAGCAGTGTATAAACATGGAATTGCGTTCTCCATCATTATGAAGAAGTGGTATTTCAGTTTTGAACAGCCCCAAATTGGTAAAAACACACAGACAAAACATGTTTCCTGCTAACAATTTAATGATCTACTACTGCAGAGCAAGACTCTCCTCCAGGGCAGGATAAAATATATGGTTTTAGAAAGCATATACTTGGACTATCGTAAAGTTTATAGTTATGTTATAAGTTACAAGCCTAATTATGAATCATCACAATTTTTTAGCATTATCACGGAAATGATGACTGAGGTTTAGTCATTAATCATTGCTATAGAATGCGAAGGCGGCCGTCCTGAGTGTGCAGAACAGTATTAGGGAGTGTGTTTAGTAAGAGATAGTGTGCAAGCTGTTGTGCTTTGCAAGCACACAAAGCTATTCAGGAGCATGGTGAGCCGAGCTTGCAGAGAAGTTTCCAGATGCAAATGCATTCTGTTCTGCGTGCACTCAGCAGTGACACACACCACACGTTGCTGTTGCTCGCTCACAGGCTACACTCTGCTCATGCATCAAGTTGAATTTTGAGACTTTGGGGGCAGGAATAAAAAGTATGTACCCATACTTGTTGATCACGCTCAACCAGTCCCCAGTTTTGTTCATGTGTGTATAAAAATGTACAGTATTCATAAGAAAAGTCATAGGTAATGTGGCAGTGCGTGTGGAAGATTGTGCAGTGACCTTATGGAAAAATTGTTGTGCAATATGCAGTGTAGTAGATGTGTAGGGTATGCAATATCAGTAGACATGTCCATCGTCTTCAATGTCCACATAGCTCCCCAACCTTATTGTAGAGTCGGAGAGCAGCGTGGCATCCATGATCCTCTTAATTTTGTCCACCTTTCCACCACCACTTCCAGGGCCACTTTCACTATATACAATATATGGGCAAAAGTATGTGGACACCTGATCATCACACTCATATGTGAGTCTTCCCAAAACTGTTCCCAAAACGTTGCAAGCACACAATTGTATATGATGTCTTTGTATGCTGTAGCATTACAATTTCCTTTTACTTGATCTAAGAGACCCAAACCTGTTCCAGCATGACAGTGCCCCCGTGCACAAAGCGAGCTCCATGAAGACATGGTTTGACAAGGTTGGAGTGGAAGAACTCGAGTGGTCTGCACAGAGCCCTGACCTCAACCCAAGTGAACACCTTTGGGATGAACGGGAACGCTGACTGTGCACCAGGCCTCCTCACGCAACATCAGTGCCTGACTTCACTAATTCTCTTGTGGCTGAATGAGCACGATTCCTCACAGCCACACTCCAAAATCTTGCACAAAGCCTTCCCAGAAAAATGGAGGTTATTCTAACAGCAAATGTGGACTAAATCCTGAATGGGATGTTCAAAAATGCAATTAAGGGTGATATGATGAGTTGGCCATATAGTGTAGTATCTTGTTAGTATCCATAACACTACAGAACAGATACAAAAACCTCTGAAACATCAATTGTGATTTCAGGGGCAGTTAAAGGGTTCTAAGGCTCTTGTTTTACTTGGAGCCCTGTCACATAGAGAAACACTGTGTTGTTGAGTACGTAGAACTTTTAATGGTTTCTCTAGGCCAGTGGTCACCAACCCTGTTCCTTGAGATCTACATTCCTGAAGACTCTAGCTCCAACCATAATCGTGCCCACCTGACCATCTAATCATTGCCTTAAAAAGTTCTGGAACAACTAAAACAGGTGTGTTAGATGTTGGTTGGAGATTAAACCCGCAGGAAAGTAGATCTCCAGGAACAGGGTTGGTGACCACTGGTCTAGAATGACAGCAAGAAGTTTCTAGATTCTTTGTAAGAGTGTAGGAATTCAGAAACCCCGAGCGCCACCGAGTCAGTACAACCAAAGATTCAGGAAAGGTAATTGTTGTGCTTTTATTGTGTTTTGAAAGAACATTTTGTGGCAATTTAAACTGTCCAGTGCGTTATAATTACTGCTTCTCCATACACATAATATCTGCTCAGCAGTGATCTTACAGCGACCCAAAAATGTTATTTTTAATCTTACTTAAATTACAAAATGTAATCCGTCCTGACTTTATTCCTTTATGAGTAATTAGAAGGTATTTCCGCTCATGAAAAGTCAACATTTATTGCTAGACCAACAGCTTTTCAATCGAATTCCTTTTTGCTAGCTGGCAGTGTTTTATCGTGTCCTCAGCAAAATTCTAAGCACTGCTGCTCCATAATGAAACGCATCATGTGTTTTTCCTGCATCTGTAATAAGAGTAGAAATATTGATCCTGGTTGATTTCGGTGTAGATTGCTGTATCGGGGTTTTTCAGGCTGAACATCTGAATCTAAATTAAGAGCTTTAAAAAAACCACAGGAAACTGAACAGAGAGCATGTGAGTTGTTCAGCTGTTGAGTCACGCTTTGAGCTGTAAATTCTCAGCTTCCTGCGGATACAGATGATATCTCTGTACTGAATATTACACATGCTATCTAATACTTATAGAAGTTTGGGACATTTAATATCCCCCCCCACCCCCCTCGCTCTCTCTCGCTCAGTCTTTCCACATTACACATTGCCTTATCTAACGGACATCTTTTCTTTTGTCCATCGTCCTTGCGGAATGTTATACGGAAACCCTGTCTTTAGAGAACAGTTCTTTAATGGGAAGTGACAGATGGATGCCAGGAAGTGACTCTGCATTGTTCTGTGACCTGTCAGTGTTAACTGTTGGTGCCTGTTAATGACCAGCACCTGATATTGACTCAGTTTCTGTGTGTTTCTCTGTTGCTTTAGGTCACAGTGCCATGATGCTCACAGGAAACAGGAAACAGGAAGTGAGCCAAAGCAGTGGCACTTGTGGTTCTACTGTGAGAAACAATCAGAGACCGTATCACTGAAGATTTTTTCCCCTCCTGATCCCCTCCTCACCCACACATTTCCTTCTTTTCCCCTCCAGTTGGTTTTGAAGATCTTGCCTACTTTGAGGAGTAATGCATGTTCACATTGAGCAGCTCCAGGATCTAACTTTATTTTAAATTCACGAGTATCTGACTTACACACTTCCCCGGATTCTTAACCGAATTGTCGTAATTTGTGGATTTTATTTTTGAATGTTTTTTCGTTATTTGTTTGTTATTTTTTTCGTTATTTTCACGAGTACCATAGTTCTTGTGTAAATTTACGAATAAATCCGTTCGTATCCAGCTTGATCAATAAGGCCCATTGTTTTTCAGACTTCAGATGCTATTCAGATAGTTATGTGAGAGTTATGTACGCAGGATGGAGTTTGTCTGAAACAGAAGCGTGTCTCAGTACCATGCGATTTTGAACTTTAAAGTTAAGCCCATCTTTCTTGCGTGATATCGACTTAAACGAGGAGCACTATTCGATACAGTGCCAATATTTATTGCTTATCTTAAGGACTGAATTTTTAATGGATCAAATTATGAATGAAACTTAAAGTGAGCTGTAAGCATATCAGATGAGTGCTCAGTCAGCTTATCCTTCAAACTGTTGCCATGTTTTCTTTACAGGAGAACACAACAAAAACAATGGCATTTTCAAATTAGCAAACTAAAAATGGGATAAAATCCCCTACATCCTGCGCACACGTTATATACATTACAATTTCATGTCCACGATTTTGCATCTCGTGGCTACATTAAGTTGTACACCATGAACTGTTGGAGATTTGTCACTAGGTTTGTTTTTTAAGTGAAAGTCGGCAACACCGAGTGCAATGAGGTATAAGTTCATATATCTTTAAATAAATAAATGATTACTTTTTGGAGACCCCAGCAGAGATATGCTGTCCTATGCACAGCTTGTGGTCTGTGTGAGCTATATGCAGGATATATTTGAATTTCAGTTCAATTTGTACAGAAATATGGTAGAAATATGGGTGTTTTTTTTTCCCTTTGGACTTTAGGTCAGGCTACTGGAGTGAATCACTGATGATAGACAGTAAAAAAAAAAATGAATAATGCACCTCTTATTCGTATCTGTTTAAAACGTATCGTCTGTTCATTCCACACACACCATCTGGCTTTGCTGTTAGTGATTGTAGAACGTGTCAGGAGTGTAACTGGACTGCTAATGGCTTTAACACACTCACCGTCATACTCTAAACCTAAGAAGAGTGACAATTACTCTATCCTCTACCTCAGTGAGATTAAAACTAACCTCCATGCACTCAGCTGAACATATACACCACCAACCTGGACTGCCAACATGAAAATATGTGTCAAGTTGAAATATTATCTGTTTAATGCTTCAAGGAACCGTATTTCTCTCTCTCTCTCTCTCTCTCTCTCTCTCTCTCTCTCTCTCTCTCTCTCTCTCTCTCTCTCTCTTTCTCACACACACACACACACACACACACACCTGAGTGTAATTTAGTGTGTGATGTGATCTGTAGTTTCAGTAACTCCGAATCTGCAGAACAGTCACACAAAAGATGATGAGTCACTCTGTGTGTGTGTGTGTGTGTGTGTGTGTGTGTGTGTGTGTGTGTGTGTGTTAAAACCAGATGTTATCATTGTGTTGTTGTATCATCCTTCCCGGTGTTTAGTTGTGTTCTTCTCATTCTGTTTCGACATGTCATTTTTACTGTCATCACCTTTGCTCACTGAATAAAACATGCCTCTGTACAGTATCGTCAGCTCCATAAGTATTGGCGCCCTTGGTAAAGGTGAGGCGAAAAAGACATGTCTTTGTTTAAATCTAACTTTGAATTAGAGCACACTTATGTTAAGTAAAAGAGGGGGGGGAAATGGCAAAATTTGATTTTTGACAAAACCACACAGATACACACTCATGCATAAAGATCATAAATAACAAATGACCTTGAAAATTGTCTCACACTCACCCACATATACACACACACACTGAGTAATCTATCACACAGCATGACATACACACACCTGCTGAGATCAGTGTAGAGGAATAAGAATAAGGCATAAGAAGCTTATTATTATTATTAGTGTTGCCACCTCACAGCTTCAGGGTTCCCTGTTCGATCCTCAGCTCGGGTTACTGTCTGTGTTTCTGAGTTTTGCATGTTTTAGCTAAGTCTGAGTGGGTTTCCTCCAGGTTCTCCAGTTTGCTCCCACCCCACAAAAATATTAAGGTAGGCAGATTGGCGGCATTAAATGCCCCTAGGTGTGAAGCAGTGTGTGAATGTGTGTGTCTGTGTGTGTGTGTTGGTGCCATGCAATGAACTGGCGTCCCATCTATTGTTCCCAGGATAGACTCCAAAACGACTGAGACCTTGACCAGGAAGGTCTCAGTGAATTTGTTTGAACGACTATTATAGTCAGTAATATTAATAAATCCTCATGCTAAGGCCTTTATCATGTGTATGTCAGATTAAATACATAAGGAGCACTCCTTAAGCTGTTATAGGAAAAGAATCAGCAACAGAGTGTGATGAAGCAGTTACTGTTTTCCACCCTGATGTTTATTATCTTCCTATAACAGCACATCCTCAAGTGATTTATTCTTCTTATACCACTTATACCAATTTGCCAACGATTACAACTTTGTATTCATTAAAGAATGACACATCGTGCTTTTTATCCGTTTATTTTTGTATTTAATGTTGTGGAACCTCAGTGAAACAAGTTAGCTCCTGTTATCGCTTATAATGGATATAATTAGTCTACACACCCCTAATAAAATGGCAGGTTTTTTTTTTTAAAGTAAAAGAATGGCACTACGATAAATCATGTCAGATCTTTTCTCGCCTTTAATGTGAAATTGCAAAGTATACAAATGAAATGAAAAACAATCAGAAACTTCAATGGGAAAAAAACTTACAATAACCTAGATGCATAAGTTGAATCCCCTTTTGATTTTAATACTCCACTCAGTCTTTTTGGATAAGAGTCTATGAGTGCAGCGCATCTTGACTTCTTGGCAGCATTTTCCCACTCTTTCTTGTAAAAACAAGACAAAAGGAGCAATCAGTACTTGTCAGATATTCCTGCAGCGCCTTTAAAGTTGCTGTAGGTCTCTTGGCAGCCTCCCTGGTAAGTTTTTGTTTTGTCCTTTTGTAAATTTTGGAGGGACGTCCTGTTTTTAGTAATGTCATTGTGGTGCTTCATTTTCTCCACTTGTCGATGATGACCTTCATGGTGTTCCATGGTACATATAATTCTTGGAAATTTTTTGTACCCCTCTCCTAATCGATATCTTTTGACAGTGAGACCCTGTATAGACTTTGTCAGCTGTTTGCGGACCATGGCTTCAGCAGTCAGATGAAACCAAGATGTGAGAAACTACAGAAACACCTGGTCTTTATTTGGGATTAATCAGAAGAAGTACATTGATGACAGCTGTATAATAATTACTTTTGATCATGAGATTGAATGTGATTGGTTCATTTTGAACGCAGCCACATCCCCAGTTATAAAAGGATTAGCACACTTGTGCAACAAGGTAACTAAAATGTTTCTGATTGTTTACCAATTCATTTTTATACATTGTAATTTCACATTGAAGGTTGGAAAAGTTCTGACATAATTTATCTTGGTTTCATTTTTTCATCCCAAAAAAAAACAAAAAAACAACTGCCATTTTAACAGCGGTGTGTAGACTTTTTTTTATATCCACTGTACACTATAACATAAAACAGTCATACCATCACCAGCCTCTCTTTTATTCTCTCTCCAGGAAGTTAGTTAGACCAAAAAAAGCATCTTGTCATGTTACAGAGAAATCGCAAAGCATAAACTACAGACTTTCCCGTGGTTGAAAACTTCCAGTTACAGCTTTACCTCTGACTGTTACAAAGCTCTGACACTGTAGAGTTCTTCCATAAATGTTAAATAAGCATATCCTATCAGAAATATCACCATGTCAGTTATTTGATGTTTTTCTTTCTATATGCCATACAAGTACCTGTGAATGAGTTGCTGCTATAGAAACAACAACGTATTAGAACAAGTGCATTGATATAAATTATCTATATATAAATAAATATAATAAATAAATACAAATTATAATATATTGATTTGTAGCTGCACTACTGTCAGAGCCGCTAAATATAGAAAATTCATCAAACACTTCAGATTCGAGAATTCAACATCACTGGAGTATAGCAAAGTATAAATCGATTAGGAATGTAACTAAAAGCATAAAGCAATAGTTTAGTATTATTCTCACAATTTTTTTTTCTTTCTGAATGTTTTCTTTTGCCAAGCAGTTGACCCTGCTGGAAAAAAAACAACAATAGAAACCATAACAGAAATTCTAATGGTTTCCAATTAAACCATTGCCATTATTGGTCCTTAATGGTATCCACTAGACATAACACCAATAGAAGGCAACAAATTACCAGTAGAGACCCATTACAGTTTAAATTAAAACCAATACAATTCCCATTATAACCATTAAAAACATTACAAATTCTATGAGGGTTTCTGTTGGTATCTTTTTTTTTCAGCAGGAGAGGCATTTTTCATATACTTAATTTTCATGAACTTAAAAATATCTTTTTTTTAGTTGTATGGGGTGTTCTCACTAATTTACAAACACGTATGAGGGAAATGATGTTCCAGATGATTCTGACATTTTCACCATTTCACCATCTCTTTTTCCCGTCCGTATAAAAGGCTTAATGTCTAAATGATAGCTAGCGAAGATATTACCCTGCTGGAAAAAATCCAAAAGAAACCCTTATAGAATTTGTAATGGTTTTAATGGCTATGAAGGGAATTGTATTGGTTTTAATGGAAACTGTAATGGTGTAAGGCTCCCTGTAGGTCTCTACTGGTAATTTGTTGCCTTATATTGGTGGCATGTTATATCTAGTGGATACCATTAAGGACCAATAAAGGAAATGGTAATAGTTTAAATGGTTAGCTAATGGTTTTTGCAGTTGAATCCATTAAAATTTCTGTTACAGTTTCTATTGTTTTGTTTTGTTTTTCAGTATGATAGTTTCAGTCATTAGCTAGTTAATGCTCTGTGTCCATGTTTCTCAGTTGCTTAGCAACAGTGGTCCCATGACTTGTGTGTTCTCACATCAAAAGCATATTCAAGGTTTACCAAAGTATCTTCACTCCACCAGACCTGTATATAAATATAATGTTCATAATTTATACTCAATATGTAAAAAATAATAATAAATAAATAAATAAATAAATAAATGGATCTGTAAGTTATGAAATGTGCTCTTGAATGATGAGTGTGTGTTTTTGCTTTTCCCCTGTTATAACAGAGGACACACTGTTCACAAATCCCTCACAATTACAGTTAAGTCTTTCAAAACATTAGTTAAACACATTGTTTCATAATCTGAGTGATATGGAGCCTGCTACAGCCTGTTCTAGTGAATGAAAAGTGGTGTGTGTGTGTGTGTGTGTATGTGTGTGTGTGTGTGTGTGTGTGTGTGTGTGTGTGCGTGTGTGTGTGTGTGTGTTTGGTGTTTTGCACTGACACTATGAGGCTTGAAACACAAAGTCTTCTTTAAAAATAATGATAGATCGAGCTAACTAGCTCCACTAACCATTTAACCATCCATCCTCTCTACTGCTTATCCTACACAGGGTTGCGGGGAGTTTATTCATGAATTATTATTATTAATCTTGTGGAAAATGACTGCTAATCATTTGAATTCATAACACAGCCATATTGTAGGCTTATACACACAAATACAAACTACAGCTAGTCAAGCATAGTTGAGTGTAGCTCTACTCAGAAAAAATCAACAAAATGTCTGATCACAAATTAAGATTTGCAGTTTGCTTTACTGCAGTGATGTTTTACAACAAGTGTGAAGGACATATATGAATATCTGAGCATGTGTTTACAGAACAGAGTTTGAGTGAAACAGACTTCCATTACCTGCTAGCTACATTAGCATAATAGCAAAGATTTAGCCTCATAACTAAATAAGCGAACAACACACACTGACACAGCTACATTTAGGGGATTTTTTTTTTTTTTTTTACTAAACTATTTCTATAACACCAAAACCAACTTCTGGGAAAGAGCTCTGAAACTGACACCCACTTCTCTCTTACGCACACACACACGCGCGCACACACACACACACACACACACACACACACACACAAGGAAGATGCTCCCTCTTTGCTCTTTAAATCGTGTTTCACACCCATAGGCATACAGTTACACATACCTCAGTGTGTGTGTGTGTGTGTGTGGGTGTGTGTGTGTGTGTGTGTGTGTGGAGGGAGAGAGAGAAATTTCAGGACATGTTTTGTCCATTATCTTGCACAAACACAGCAGGACTCTGAACTCTAATCTCTGCCTTTTGGTGACATATATATGTGTGTGTGTGTGTGTGTGTGTGTGTGTGTGTGTGTGTGTGTGTGTGTGTGTTTAGGGAGGAGGAGGAGCACACATATGGAATGCAGTACATATAATAATACTGTTAAAGAAGTTAGGAGAAGTTGTGTGAAATAATTCCAGCTGTGTCCCAAATGCTAGTATTTGTGAGAAGTGTTCTTATTAGAGTTCTGTACTGTACATTATTCATGTATATTTACATGTCATTTCAGGGCATAATGTGATGAAATCGTGTTCACATATTTATGTATATGATTTTTCTATAAGGGAATCAAATGGAATATATAGATAATAATAACTGGGTTTTGGAGACACATTCAAAAGTGGATTTCTGTGCGATTTACACTTCAATTACACGCATGAGTGAAAAAAAAAAATAGTGGTGTTAATCAGCCTGAATAGAGCCAGAATCCCACATTAACATCTCCTCAATACTGTATGAACAATTGAATCACTCAAAGACTCAAAGACTAACAGACCACACAATTCTTTCATATTTGGAGAGTTTCAAATGCTTTGAATAATTGTATGGGTTTTGTCCTTTTATTTCCACTTTCTTTATTAAAGTAATATGCAGTTTGTTTTAAACATTGACACTTTCGTGTCTTTTCGCTACAGAATGCAAAATGACTTCAAGATGAACAACATGTCACAAAGGAAGCACTGGCACTTATTTTTAAACCACTTCGACCACCTTCTCTACCATTTCCTTTTACTGATCTTCCCTTTTGAAACTGGAGCCTTCTAGGGAGAAAAAAATGAAGACCTCGAAGTTCCTGTGTGCTGCATTCCTCAGAGCATTCAAGCCAAAGATGTGTTATAGTTACAGGTCTGTATATAATATAATCATTCACAAAAGATTTGTAGTTCGAATATGGAGTGAGAAATTATGTTTTTAATGTACCACTGAAATTTTCAGAGCTTTTGCTCCCAGTAGATTGTATTGTGTACACAAATGTGAGGAGGTAGTGGTTAGCATATTTGCTTCACACATCTAGGGTTGGGGGTTCAAGTCAGACCTCCGCCCTGTGTGTGTGGAGTTTGAATGTTCTCCCCGTGCTTCGGGGGTTTCCTCCGGGTACACCGGTTTCCTCACCCAGTCCAAAGACTTGCGTTGTAGGCTGATAGGCATTTCCAAATTGTCTGTAGTGTGTGAATGGGTGTGTGAGTGTGCCCTGCGATGGGTTGGCACCCCGTCCAGGGTGTCCCCCACCTTGTGCCCCAACTCTCCTGGGATAGGCTCCAGGCTCCCTGTGACCCTATGTAGGATAAGCGGTACAGAAAATTGATGGATGGATTAATCCTGAACTAGACTTCTGTTCGTCCGGTTAAATGCTTTATAGAATGTATGACCCCCCCGCCACCCCCCCACCCCCGGGGCCTGTCTTGCTCTATAGAACCATCTCATTAAACAGTAAATATGTTTTTTTTTTTTCACTGTGTATTGTCTACGACTCTGATATGTCAGATGCTTCCCAGTGATGACCCTGCAACTCTCTGTCAGTATAAGCACAGCTTATGGTCAACCTCATCTCAAATATACAGCGTAACAAGAAAATCACACACATTTTCTCGTCCTGGTTAAAATAGACAGGCATAGGTGAAGATAGCAGTGAGAAATCCTCCACAACTGAAAAAGTCTCTCATGAAATACTTCACTGTTCTCTATATTTACCTAGTTCACTAAGCTACTGTGAGGTTTGTTTAGATTCAGCATGGGTGTGGTATATCTCAAACACTATTGGCCGTTACGCTATTGATGGGCTTTAATGGTGGGCTGTTGGTAGGCTTTAAATTGCATGAGGGCTTTAATGTTGTCATTAATGCTGTGAGCACTAACTCCAACCCTCAGCATCATTTTAAATATTTAAACACATGCACTGGTGCATCCATCCATTTTCCGTACCGCTTATCCTACACAGGGTCATGGGGGAGTCTGGAGCCTATCACAGGGAACTCAGGACACAAGGCATGGGACACCTTGGACCAGGTGCCAACCCATCGCAGGGCACAATCACACACCCATTCACACTCACACACTATGGTCAATTTGGAAATGCCAATCAGTCTTGTCAGTCTTACCAATCAAGCATGTTTTTGGACTGCGGGAGGAAACCGGAGTGCCTGAAAGAAACCCCTGAAGCACGGGGAGAACATGCAAACTCCGTGCACACAGGGCGGAGGTGGGATTCAAACCCCCAACTCTGGAGGTGTGAGGCAAACGTGCTAACCACTAAGGACTGCTCCCCCTGGACTGGAGCAGAAACTCCTAATACTGATTTACAACTGTGACACGATTCATGTCTCACATTCTCAGTTCTAACTTCCCCTAAGTCTACTTCCCCTTGTCCACTTCCTCAGTCATCCTAAGAACAGTTCTGCATCAGCTTGAGTCAAGTGCTTCAGTACAGTGGCCCATAAGTTCCAAACACTTTAGCACCTAACATATCTATCAATCTATCTATCTATCTGTCTATCTATCTATCTATCTATCTATCTATCTATCTATCTATCTATCTATCAGCTTTAACATTTCTGAATCACTGACTCGTTCCTACTTTTATCTTTTTTTCACCTAAACACGTGACTCTGCACACTCATCCTTCACTCTGAGAGCAAAGAAAAGGAAAGGTAGACTTACTGAATTATTAACTCCAAATGTCAAAGGTCAGAGTGCCATGTCAAAAGAACATCTAACAAAAAAAGTGCTGATGAGAAAAAGCAGGTTTTAAGCTCATGGAAGAAAAATGAGTGAACAAAGGAAGCAAATTCATTTGTGTGAGGTGTTATATCATGTCCCAACAGGATAAACTTGTACATTAAGCAGTTATACGTTGTACGTAAATATGGAAATAAGAAATTGAATTAATTTAGGAATTTAGGAAATTTCAAAGTTTTCCTCTTTAGCGTTCAAAGTTCCAAATGACCTCAACATTATCACTGCAACAGCAATTTACATTTAGAATTTAAATAAATCAGTGGGGAAATGAGACTTGAGACTTTGATGATGAAATCCCACTGAATAATGTAAACTAGTTTACTATCAGTTCGCTAACCACCTAAGCTAGCTGATGCTATTAATATTAGGTAATTAGCAATGGCAAATGGATATGGACGGTTTCCAAACTTGTATATTCATGTATTTTAAGAGATCCCAGTATTTTCAGTGAGGCTAATTAATTAGAGCTCTTTCTCAGACATTGTAATCGTTTTTAGGCCATTAATACACATTGTAATAAATCATTAATGAAACATTGACCTGAGCATGAAATGTTTCATGATAAAAATTGCTACTAAACATTTCAAGTAGTTAATTTTCCAGAACGGATTAGAACTGTTTTGGATCCAAACATCAGCCATCCAAATATACTAAAACTTGGCATGTCAGTCAGTATGTTATGTGCCTTTTTTTCCTGATTGAAGAGGCATGCCCAGTCAAAAATACAGAGTGAAATGAGGAGGAGGAGCAGTGCATGCTTTCTCACTGACTTTCCCACGTCTCTGTGTCTCCTGAAGTATTCATCAGTGGAATCTGACATGCTGAAGCACGTTCTTTATTTTCCTTTTTCATGCCCGCTTTTGCAGAACCTCCTGGTACTTTCCGTACGAGTGATTGCTACGAATTTCTGGTCATGTTTTTCTATTACACATGGTTCTGTTAAAGATTCTGAGTAAGAAGACATCAACAGATATGCATCGTCAGACACATGTCAAACTCTCTCTCACACACACACACACACACTTGTCTTACTTTAGGATTCTGAGGATTATCCCAGCAACACAGGGCACCACAAACACACACACACATATATTAACACGGTCATTCACACTTAGGCAAGCCCACCAGTGTGAGGACCTTCCATCCAAACATTTTCTGTACTGCTTATCCTACAAAGTGTCTCGGGGAGCCTGGAGCCCATTCCAGGGGACATCAGGACAGGGTGCCAACCCATCGAAAGGACAATCCTGCACACACTCACATACCCATTCCCACACTAAGGACAATTTGGAAATGCCAATCAGCCTACAATGCATGTAGGCTGTAAAAAACAAAACACCTTTTGTTTTTTTTTAATGATAGCTAAATGTCCCCACAAGGTCAAAACTGTGAGATATTTGGTCCCCACCAAGATATAAAAACATGCACAGTAATAAAGTGGTGGGATACACAATATCTATGTCCTGACATGTTGATTTTTTTTCTTTACTTTGTGAGATGTTTCACAAAATAAGATCCCATAAAGTGGGAGCATACAGCGTGGTACAAACATGAAAACAAACACGAAAAGAAACGAAATGTGACAGATGTAATACACAAAAAGGCAGGATGAAAAGAAAAAAAATCATTAAAATTTGTTTTTATAAAAGTGAAATATAATCATTACAAATACAAATACAGATAATAAAGTAGTGGAACTATTAATAGTAATAAGAATAGCAAACCAAAACACCATCATTTTGTTTGTGTGTGTGCGTGCGGCTGCTTGTATAATTTAGATACTCGTCCTGTCTTGCTGTTGTCGGTCGTCCTGATATATGTCAGTGATATATGTAAGTGATGAGTTGTTTCCAGATAGAATCAACTTCAGCGTGTTTTATTTATATTGAGGCAGATAGTGGTTGATTTTTTCCCCCAATACCTCAGAATGGTTTTCTTGGTAATGAGAGCAAGGTGGTATGGTGATCTCATCCAGGATGCAGGCCACCATGCTCACACACATTCACACCTAGGGACAATGTATTTAGCATAGCCAGTCCACCTAGATACATGTTTTTGGACAGTAAGAGGAAACTATAAAACCTGGAGGAAACCTACGCAAACATGGGGAGAACATGTGAAACTCACAGACCTGAGCTCACAGCATCCTGAGCTCAGGGTTGAACACAGGACGCTGGAGCTGTGAGTTGGCAGTGCTACCCAGTATGCCACTCTGCCACCTACTATACCATGTATAATTTCTGGACCTCTCATACTTTACTGTATTACACTATAGCTACTGTATTATACTATAACCTGTTGTATACTACACATTATTATACTACTGTACTGTACTATTTCATTGTATAATATATCTACTAGGGATGTAACCGACATGAACATTAACATGAGCATTAACATGAATGTGCGGTTCTGCTTAATGGATTTACAGTGTTGATTCATTCATCAGAGTCACTGTGTTTTAAATTAGGCTACTAAATAAATCTGTTAGTAATTATCACAGGCAGGTAACAATATATCGAGAAAAAAGTCATAACTCTATAACAAAATGGTACATATGGTGCATACACAGCTATGCTTGGTGAGTATGTGTGTGTAATATATACTGAGCAAAAAAAAACAACAAAAAAAAAACATCCTCTCATTTGAAAACATCCTCAGTTGAAAACATTCAACTGTTTTTATTTCCAGAAAATTTCGTAACGTGTATATATTTGTATTAACATAAAAACATTCAACAACTGAGACATAAATTGAACAAGTTTCACAGACGTTTGACAAACACAAATGGAATAATGAATCCCTGGAAAAAAAGGGGGGGGGGGGGGGTAATATTAAAAGTAACAGTCAGTATCTGGTGGTCACCAGCTGCTTTAAGTACTACAGTGCATCTCCTCCTCATGGACTGCAGCAGATTGGTCAGTTCTTGCTGTGAGATATTACTCCACTCTTCCACCAAGGCATCTGCTGCAAGTTCTTGATCACGTCTTTGGAGACACACGGTTACATGTAATTTTCCACTGCAAGAACGATCAGCTGTCCTTCCTCTCTCCCTGTAGCACCGTCTTAGGCGTCTTACATTACAGACATTGCAGTTTATTGCTCTGGCCACATCTGCAGTCCTCATGCCTCCTGCAGCAGGCCTATGGCATGTTCACGCAGGTGAGCAGGAACCCTAGGCATGTTTCGTCTGGTGTTTTTCAGAGACAGTAGAAAGGTCTCTTTAGTGTCCTAAGTTATTGTAACTGTGACCTTAATCGCCTAGCGCCTGTAAACTGTTAGTGTTTTAAGGACTGTTCAACAGGTGCATGTGCAATAATTGTTTATGGTTCATTGAGCAAGCCTGAAAAACATCGTTTAAACCCTTTCCAGTAAAGATCTGTAAAGCTTATTTGGATTGTACAAAATTATCTTTAAAATACAGTCTCCTGAAAAAGGGCCTTTTTTTGAAGTATATATACCTTCACCAAGCACACACAAGTGTGTGTGTGTCTGTATGTGTGACAAAACTGATATACAGATACATAGATAGATAGAAAGACATAGATATATAGTGAATTAGGGAATTGAGAATATATCAGCTCCAATCTGGCAACATGTCCCTCCTGCGGATTAGTTAGCCACACCCCTTCCCTCTAGGCCCCGCCCCTTTGCTCGCGGTCTCTTCAGTCTGACTGATCCTGCGGAGACTGTAAGACATCAGAGGACTCGCGTGCTTCACATGTTCTCTCCTTCTGCAACTTGTCGCGTGAGGATTTTTAAATCCGAAACAGAAAAATAACCGTTAAGGATTTAAATTGTAACGGAAATCCGGTGGAGGCTGTGAGGGGTGTGGAGAGACCCGCGATGTTTAACTGAGGTAAAGCCTGGCTGTTTAATGTCTACCATCAAAATAACACCCCTAAAACCTGTCACGCGCGTTTGCGGTCGTTTTTGTTGTTGTTGTTTTTGGTGTTGTTGTTTTTTCTCTCTCAAACGGGTGTAGATTTTTGGGGTGTTTTTTTTTTTTTTAACCACATACGGGGAAATTTCACGTTAAACCACGTCTCATTAACATTCCTTTTGAGTTATGAAGTGCTCTTTGAGCAAAACGTGTTTTTCTGTTCGAGTTTATAAATTGATTAAAGTTGATAATGAGATGGATTGGGCCACATGGGTTAAATATAGTGTAGGGGTGCATTCATTCACATGTCCTACTCAGTAAACTTCTTCGAGGTGGAGTAGGAAGCTGAAAATCGCCTGGTTCCCTGTTGAACATGTGCATGAATGTAGGAAACGGAATCTCAAATGACATCCAGTGCAGGAGATACGGTGTAGGATCCATTATCTCACATTATTTCACACCATCTCACACCGCATGGAGGAAACTTTCCAGGAAGCTGAGTGTCGAGTGTCTGCATATTGAACCTGCATACATTTACACCTTTTATATAGTGTTCTTGTATGGGGAGTACCTAATCCCAAATATCAGTTATAAAGTGCACTAGACATGTTAAAGAACCAATTTGATCCTATCACAAACGTGATTTGAAGGAGGAACTTATGTCTTGCATAGCTCCATACTGGATTAGAGCTTTTACTTCATACCCTAGGTACTGTATAGTGCAGTATATAGGGTGTAGGAGCCAATATTTTACCAGTGACTGTGTTTGTACACAGCCTGTGTAGTGTCCCTGAGTAGGAAGCTGGATGCTAAAATGGTTCCCTTTTTTGTCAGCACTGTGAAGGAAGGAAGTTGGAGATTTGATGTAGTGCATTTATCAGGTGTAACTGTGTGTGTTAGCATTGACATTATGAAACTACAGAGTTGAGGAACTGGCCTAAAGCAGAGCTTCAGTTCCTGGATGAGTTCCTGTTCCTGCAGGAACCATGCCGGTTATTGTCTATAAAGGAAATGATGCAGAAGTGTGTCATCTTTTCTTTTTCTCTACGCTTTTTCAACTGGAGCTGCTCAGGAGCCCAGGGAAGCCTTTTTGAGAACCGCTCTAATTAGCATGAGGATTAGCAGTGACATTTGACATATTTGTTAATCCAGTTGTTGTTTTTTCTTGGACCACATTGTTAAGTTAGCTATTTAAAACAAAAACAATGATCGTAATTTGTTTTTAGTAATGTTAGTTTTTTGTTCCTGGCAACAAAATCACTCCATACACTATTCTTTGATACATTTTAGTACAGCAGTTTAGCAGAAACTGCTAGCTAGCTAGCTAATAATGCCCAAAATATGGATTATTAATGCCAGTATTTGGTTAGTGTTACACAGAGGTGATGTCATGGAGTTAGCCCCATGACCTTTAGTCAGTTAAGTAATCAATAAAATAGGTAATAACTAAGGGGGTGTGACTCGGAGTAGCTTTACTACAGGATATTAAAATCACGTACACGACTGAGACGAACACTAGAAGGTTGATTTTGTACGTATGGCGTCAAGAGAGACTGGGTTACACACTGAATAAATGCAGGAAATGAGAATTCAGCTTCTTTTCTTGAACACTGGAGCAGTTTCTACAGTATAATGTAAAAATATATATACGAGTCATGTACTATTCGTATTCATAGTTGCTGACTTAAATCCAAAGACTTGGTGTGAATATTAATGCAGGAAAAATTCCTCATATTCAGACACAGGTTATGCAGCTGCTTAGGTTTTTGGATCTTTTGGGGCTGTTAAAATCACCTGTATATTGTTCATGTCTCCAAGATTGCCAGACTTTCACTGAGTAGGTGTATCAGAGACTGGGTTTTTCCATAGTGTCTAGAACAAGCGTTTTCTTTTCATTTTCCTTTCATTTTTTTTTTTTTAATAGTAAATGTATAATTTCTGCATTTATTATTTATGCATTTCATATAGGCTATTTTATAGCACTTTTTATTTGCCATTTGATTTTTTGAATTAATAAAATAATACCAGTTTATTTATTTATTTATTTTTAAACTCAAACTCCCTCTCCTGTAATGATAAACATGCACCCAGTTTGAAAGATAAGCTGACCCAGCACTCATCTGCTGTGCTTGCAGCTCCCTTCATAATTTTATCAGGGAAAAAAATCAGTCGTTGAATTAATCAATGATTAAGATGTCTCCTCTGATGTCCTCCTTTTCATGGACTTTAAAGGTGACTAATTAATTAATTGCGTCATATTTATGCATTTAATATTGCTCTCGAATGGCATTCCACAGTATTTTCAGCATATATACCTCCTAAACCATACATTTCAGCGTGACATTTTGTGGTTACATCAAACTGTCTGACAGTTCAAGGAGTTCAAGGTCAGAATTGAGACACGCCTCTATCTTAGACAAACTCCTCCACCCCTTATATGTAACTCTCGTGCAACTCCTGAATAGTGCTTAAGCCAGTAGTTACGCCTGACGCCTGAATAATGATGTGCGCAATTACAGTATTAAGCTCTCGCTACACTCGCTTAACAATGAATATAGCTGTATATGCATTATACGCTATAAATCTATATAACGGAAACGTTTGGAATCAGTGGTTTATATAAAATAAAGTCTGTTTTTGGTTTGGATACAGCTCTGTAATGATTCGATTATGCTGTGTTTGGGGTGTGGCTCTGTAGGATGCTGATGTGCAGATGATTCCAGACTAAAGCTGCACATCATCACTATATCGTAGGAGTTAAGAGCAGAAGTGTGTTTAGTGAATTAAATAATGAGCGTTGACTAAAATGACAGGTGATTACACATCGGTCCCGGCTGTTACTGTGTATACACACACACAACCTTGGTGATTGGTTAAGTGAAACCCACTCTGACGCCGTAACTTAAGCCAAGTCTTTGTCTCGTCTTGTTGGTTATTGACGTGTTGGACCTGTGCGCCTGGAGTCTTAACGTCAGGATGTTCAGCTGCATTCCTCTCCGTCTCCTGAACAAACACTGTCTCAGCCCTCAGGGACAGATTTCCTTATGTACAGGACACGCTTTAACCGAACTTTATATAATAATGCAGTAGGGCTGGGCAATATTGCAAAAAAAAAAAAAAAAAAATCGTGATTTTATTATTTTTTTCAACTTTATGAACGAATCTCGATTACGATTAAAATTTTTTTGTTCTTAAATAACGCAATTGGGAGATTACGCGATTTGTTTATAGAGATTTTTATATTTTATAATGGATTTTGTAGCTGGAAAATGTAATGCAAAAATAGTAACAGCACCATGTATCGCAAATATCCCTTCTTTAAATAAAGGATATTTAAAGAAGATATATTTTTTGAGAAAAACATTTGCATATTGTTCACTGTTTGACGAAGAAGAAACATTTCAGTCGTCCCAGTTAGCTGTCTAGCTTGTTACTAACAAGATACGAACACGGGGTGTCCATTTTCCCACTTCGTCTGGCAAATGTGCCAAG